>NC_142930.1:143847976-143875476 GCF_046866305.1 Octopus bimaculoides
ATATCATTATGTTTATCTATTGTTGGAACATGTATCTGTATGCGTGATTCTCCACAAATGATATACATGTGTGTGTGAGAGTATGTATGTGTGGGGGTGTTAAATGTTTTGGGCATCTTTAGTTGGAAAATAATTGCTTTTATAAATACGTTTGATATTAAGTATGTAAAAATAATTCTAATATGTACATTCAAGAAAATGAAAAACGAATTTGTAGATTATTGATTTTAATATTAATTCTAAAGTAATTATAAGTGTTGTAATTGCTAATATTTTACGTGTATATATTTAGTACACAAAGACAAATCTAAGTTTAGCTGATTTGTAATTATTTATGTGAGTGGTATTAAGTGCATAAAGTTAAATCTTACCAATAATTAATTTTTACATAAGATTTAAATAATACGATATATGAATATTCTTTAAACGTTTTTTCTTTCAAATCGGAGAGCTGGCAAAACCGCTACATAAAGATGTTTTAATGGCATTTTTTCTTATACGCTCTGAGTTCAAATTCCATCAAGGTTCACTTTACTTTCGAGGCCGATTAAATAAGTACCAGTTGAACACTAGAGTCGATGTAATCGACTTCATCCTTCCCTCAAAATTGCTGGCAGTGTGCCAAAAGATTGAGACCAATATCCATTAAGCTTATTAATATGAGGATTCAATTGCTTTCATCTTAGAACCCAACCTCATAGATCACCAGGATAAGATACAGCGAAATTATTTGATGACGTACGCAACCAATAACTTGAAGCAATTATAAAAATAAATTAAATATATATAGCAATAACTAATACATTATTGGGATTATAATGATCCTCGATGTTTCTTGAGGGAAACGCTCACGTGATATTTATTAGGATTTTTTATGAGTACTAAAGAAATATAATTCAAAAAGAAGTGACTTATGAAGATAAAATACACATTCATAATGAGCGTTGTATAAATTGTAAGAATTATAATAATAGAATGTTTTCCTGAGAGCCTTGTTTTCAAATTTTCGCACAAGGCCAGTATTTTCGAGGGGAAGGGGTAAGTCACTTACATCGATCCCAGCACTCAACTGGTATTTATTTTAACGTCCCTGAAATGATGAAAGACAAAATTGACCTCCACCAGGATTTGTACTTAAAACATAGACGGAAGAAATACCACTAAGTTGCTTCCCTGGCATGCTAACAATTCTTATTTCTTTATTGCCCACAAGAGGATAAATATAGAGGGGACAAACAAGGACAGACAAAGGGATTAAGTCGATTACATCGACACCAGTGCATAACTGGTAATCTATTTATCGACCCCGAAAGGATGAAAGGCAAAGTCGACCTCGGTGGAATTTGAACTCAGAACATAACAGCAGACGAAATACCACTAAACATTTTGCCCGGCGTGCTAACAATTCAGCCAGCGTGCTCCCTTAATCTGACTGCATGTTAACAACATCTATATTACGGAGTTTTACAGAAACTAGAAACGTATTTCCAATGGCAAAAAAATAAAAATAACTGAGATAAAAATTACAATTCAATGCCGATAATTTGATATTAGAAATATAAATATTAATAGTACATAAAAGGGGTTTTCTAATAATAATGTTATCCCGTATACCTTCGTTTGCATATGAAAGGAAATGCACGGGAGTATGGTAATGACAGTAGCTTAACTCTTTCAAGATATGAATATACATTTTGATAGGCTTTCCTGGAATGAAGTTAAAAATTACATGTTCAGTTTAATGTTGTATGTCAGTAATGTCGGCGTATTTAATGAAAAACTTATGTGTTGTGAGTTACTGTTGAGATGTGGAGAAAATACATTAGCACAAATAGGGTTCGTGTGAATGTGCGGCAGTCTAGTGTAGAAGTACAGTTAAATTGTGTATGAAACAGAATCTAAAAAAGTTTTTTTAAGTATCTGTATTCCAATTAGCGATGTTTTTAGGGGATAAATTAATGGAGTGCAAAGACTTGAGGTTCGCAGATTATTCAGTTTCCTCACTGTCGATACTTCTAAGGAATGCGGTAGTATAGCTAATGGTGACTTTTAACATTGATATTACTAAACTTAATGTCTTCTGACTGGGCTGTTTTGAGGAAAATATCCTGTTCATAGGAAAGGATAATGTTAAAAAGTTAGCGCGAATTCGATGACTGGATATTAATATAAAAAAAAAATTTATTATTTGCACATCTACATAAAATTACAGCAATTGAATATACCCATACAAATCATATTAAATGTACTTTATTCTTTCTCCGCCGTCGCTGTATTTTCTGAAACTAATATTGGTAGGACAATTACCAATAACTGAGGCTTTCTTCCTAAAAACACAGATGATATCTATATTGATTCTAAGAAAGTTATACACCTATATTAACCTTCAAGCGCAATTGAAAATAATTAGTTAAATAATAATTGTCAGCTACATTATTTGTGTCTTGTAAGGCGGCAAGCTGGAAGAAACGTTAGCACGCTGGGAGAAATGCTTAGCAGTATTTCGTCTGTCTTTACGTTCCGAGTTCAAATCTTGGCGAGGTCGACTTTGCTTTCATCCTTTTGGGGTCGATAAATTAAGTACCAGTTGCGTACTGGGTATAGATCTAATCGACTGGGCCTTTCCCCACAAAATTTCTGGCCTTGTGCCTAGAGTAGAAAAGATTATTTGTGTCTTGTGAAGATAGTTTTATTATTATCTTCAAAATACTTTGAGGTTTATATCTTCCCTATCATGCGTACATATTTATTAATATCATCCTAATATTATTAGAACCACATTTTATACCTTAATAGCATCTTCTATTAATATTATGTCAGGTTCCCATCGACAAATATTTGATTAGGATTTGACAAGTTTAATAATTGTTTACCATTAGAAAAATTCACTCGCAAGTCTTCAAAACTAAATTATATCTAATTATAAATTGATAAATTTTAAAGCACTCATTAATATTGTCTTTTATCGTCGAAGTTACATCTTTCTGGCATTTCCATAGAATGAATATAAAACGGAATGCTAGATAACATACACGTTACATTACTGCTCAAAAAGCTAGGAATTTCCTACGGGAAAACTTTAAAAACAACATTAATTTGTCCACAAATTGATGGTTAATTATGGCTCAAGGCGGCGAAGCAGTAGAATCGTCAGGTATTTAAAGAGAATATCTTGCAATATTTCGTTCGACTTCCTGCTGTTTGTGTTTAACTCTGTCTGAATTAACTTTATTTTTCCTCTTTTCTCACATGATAAACATGTACAAATCCAGGACAAATGCTTAGAGGAATTACAATCACGTCTAAAACTAGATGCAGTAAGGTGTATGCTCTAGCGTTTTACATTCTGAGTTCAAATTACTGCCATGCCTACTTGAATCTGCGACATAATCCATTGAGTTACTTAACACAAAACCACATGATCTACTTGGTCGGGTTTTACCTGTTGCAAGCGTCCAGCCAAGGTCTCTAGGTTTAACTCTCTCTCCCTCCCTCTCTCTCTCTCTCTCTTTCTCTCCCATAAGTCTCACAGGTCATGCAAGGTTTCTCGATCAAAAGCGTCACATCCTGACTACAATGATTAAAATTTTCTTTTTAGTCTTTTAGTTTCTTGTAACTGATACATTCAATATAGTTTCTCCAATATTTTACCTTGGAGTTTCATTTCTTGTCTGTAGAACTTCTGAATTAGTCAAAATAGATATTTTTT
Organism: Octopus bimaculoides; assembly: GCF_046866305.1. Classification (NCBI taxonomy): domain Eukaryota; kingdom Metazoa; phylum Mollusca; class Cephalopoda; order Octopoda; family Octopodidae; genus Octopus; species Octopus bimaculoides. Next base: position 143,851,686 of record NC_142930.1, read on the forward strand.
TTCAAGATTTACTATACTTACTACGTTTTCTTTCATCGTTATTTAAATCTTATTATAATAAAAATTATATGCTCATATTGTCAGACACAGAAATATTAGCACTGCGTAAAATTTGTTATAAAATTATATGATAGTAGAATTAATATTTGTAAATAATTGCAAATACATAAGATATTCAAAAATTAAAGCTGAAATTAATAATTTATTAGAATTTCTTTCCTGATAGTTATTCACTTAAAACTTTACGTTTGATTACATAAGATGCACAGAAATAGCAGTTTTAATCGGACGTGAAAAACGTTATTAAAATTTTAAATTAATATATTTAATTTAATTGGTGTTTTATCTCTGTAAATAAAGATAAAAATGAAAGATCTTTATATGATTTTAATGCTTTTTTTATTTCGTATTCCTCCAAATTTGCAGTTTTCATTTATCATACATTTCATATGGAAACGTTTTAAATATAACGGCAGTATAAAGTTTCTTTGAGACATACAATAACATGTCATAATTTACGCATATTTAATTAATAACAAACAATTAATCAGAAAAAAAAAAACAGAACATTAACCAAACTCCATCGCCTATTATGACATTTATACACTCCCCGGCTAAAGCAAAGCACAGTCACTCTTCACTAAATAGTTTCTGTTAATATTTAAGCTATTTCATACGCATTATTATTAGTTTCCTTTTTGAATGTTCCTGTTATGAAGCAAACCGTTTCTTAATTTTATTTTAATACTCAAAAAGAAATAAAGATTCATAATTAAAAAAATTCAACTTAGCTTTCATATGGTTATTTAGTTCTACCCAGCATTTTCATTTATCATATATTTTCTAAAGTTTCTCTTTCTTTTCAGTACTCCGAAAAAAAAAAGACGAAGCAAAACATTTCTCATAACTAATTTAACCGTTTCAGCTTAAGGAATAGAGTATAATGTCTACCTCTCTACTTTTATCTATACACTTACAAGCAGATACACATATACATTGAATTGTTCTCTGTCAGTTTCGATGATAAAGATACTTAACTGCTCCTTGAGCTGAACTTAAGTGGCTGTGGCTTCCAGACACCAGCAAGCTTAAGTTAATTCTCGAACAGCATAACAATGACACAGTGCATCACAAGGCTGTAACCTTTTAAATTCTGGTACAATCTAATCGGAAGGCTTCTCTACAAATTCTCTCCATGCAAATTCATTCAAAAAGATTGAACCGAGTCGATTTTGTATATAGTATGTTTATAGTATATAGTATATGTTTATTGTATATAGTATGTTTATAGTATATAGTATATGTTTATTGTATATAGTATATAGTATGTTTTCCTAAATTCCACACAGTTGCGTATTATCAGATATTTCATGTTTGCTTATCGGTCACATAGATGCGCAAACAAATATATATACAGACACAAAGTCATAGAGATACACACAGAGACACAGACAATGGTAGATTAAAGATAACCCGCACATCTGATAACCGCAAATTCTGTTTTGTTTTTTTTTCACTGTACATTTACTTGTTTAAACGTGTACGTATAATTATCACTAGCACTAAATTGATGTAACGATTCAAGGCCTGCGACACATATTGTCATACAGATACTGCGCGGACGCTCATTCTTGCCTAAAATATATACTCACACACAAAAACTCATACACATATTCACACATATTTATATATTTTTATATATTCATACATACATATATGTGTGTGTATGTATGTATGAATGTATATATATATATATATATATATATATATATATATATATATATATATATATATATATATATATATATATATATTTATATGATTTCTGTATGCATATATAATATTTATATATACACACATAATGAAAATGTGACGCAGGTGGGCAAAAAGGAATATAAAGAAAAACATTTTAAAAACACACACATACATTATTAGGTGTCGCCCAAATAACATTTCTACACATCGCAGTCAATTTTGTTCCGTCTCTTGATATAAACAGCAAACGCACCAAGGATATAAACGAGCGATCATGGATGGACAAATTAAAGGAAATACGTACAACGAGGAGAAGTGATAAAGTCAATAGGCCGAATGATAAATAAACTTGATTTATAAGGAGGAGAAGGAAGATATAGGCAAAGACAGAAACAGATAATATAGAAAACAATAGCAGTGCAAATTCATATGCATAGAATATCTTTCGCACTAGACACAAAAGTAAGATCAGTTTTATGTCATAAAGCTAATACGAACGATAATGGTTCTATTGAACTTGATCAAACACGAAAGTTTAAAAAAATAATACAAAATCCTAAGGCAAATCAGGAGCTACAACTGAATGTCAAATCAAGGAGAAATCACGAGCTGGAAAAGAAGACGAACCGATCAATTCAGAATAGAATGAGTAACATGAGAAAGAGTAAGAAGGCTTCTGGGCAACTTCGAGGTGCCTTCGAGACGGGGGGAGACAGAAAAGGGTTCAGGCAGGTTCAGAGAATGTCTGGAAGAAAGGAGAGAGAGGGGGGGAGAAAAAGGGGCCTTGCAGAAATAATACACAGTGGGGGAAAGTAAAAAGAAGAGAGCAATAGATAAAAAGAAGATAAACGGATACGAAGAAGAAAGGAAATCAGAGAGATTAATTGATAGTAAGAACGATGTATGAGAGTATTGAATGTTACGTAAATAAGGAAAAGGAGTAACGTAATTATTAAGTATGAATCGGAGACAGAGAAAGCAACAGAGAGGTAAGGAGGAAGAGTGGAGAGAAGGATAGGTAGATAAAAACACAGATAAAGCGATTAAGCGTAATATAGATAGATAGATAGATAGATAGATAGATAGATAGATAGATAGATAGATAGATGAGATAGAGAGATAGATAGAGAGAGAGAGAGAGAGAGAGAGAGAGAGAGAATCGTAAGATAATGGCGAAATATAGTGTGCTTTTTAAACTCATAAACAATAAATATATGAAACCCGGACTGTCCAGAAGAGTGGTCAAGACAAAACAGAATCTTAAGATTTATAATCAGAAAGCAGGTCACGTGGTGCATTTTGCGAGGGGAGATCTAGAGACTGAAACTGCTGGTAGAAAGAAATACAGACTGATGGAGATAGGAAGACTTTCTACATATATTTAAATAATAATGGGAGCATAAACCAGAACATATCGCCATGTTTAATGAGTGTAACGTCTTGTGGGATTTTGTATCCGCTGCGATTTAGTGATTGATCCTCGGAGACTTGACATCGTAGTAGTTTATACAATGCTGAATGAAACCAGGTTCATACATATTGGCATACCTGGGGATGTACGACCGGATGATAAAGAAATGGAAAAGATGAGTAATACAAAAGCTGAAAGATAAGATTGCACGAATGTGAGTAATGAAGAAAGTAACTGTTAGCCTAGTTGTTGGGGCATTGGGGCCATTAGCAATCAGATCTGAGAAATGTATTGGAGAAATTGGGATTGACATGAGGATAGAATATGATCAGACAACTGCTTTGTTGAGGGCAGTGAATTATTTGATCGGTACTTGGATGTTCAACATCGTTGGGTAAGAAACTGTGAAACTCTAGACAGGAGGTTGTTGTCTACTCTTACAGAATTAACCGGAGCAAGTTATCTCGAGAGATCTGAGGTGTGAAATAACAATAAAAACAAGGACCTCATGATAAATGTTATTCTTTTTATTGTCGGAAAAACAGCCAACAACTGATGAAGGGTCGTTTTCTCGTGTTGCTTCTTTGTTTTCCGTTTGTTTCCTTTGCTCTTCACAAATAAAGTTCGTATTCCATGTTTTTTTGTATTTGTATTTCATGTTGTTTACTTTCTGTGGTGTCCTGTGCCCAAATATGCATGTATATACAAATATATGTATGTACCTCTTTCCTTTCCTGAGCGTCCAATAATACTATCCATATCACGTCCTCACTTTGTTGTTTTTTTGTATTTTTGTTATTGTTTTTTTTAACTATATATATATATATATATATATATATATATATATATATATATATATATATATATATATATATATATATATATATGAAACAATCAAAGAGGTCGACTTTATCTTTACCTTTTATCGTCTCGGGATGTGGTCAAAGTAATCAACTTAATCGCTTTCCCGAAATTGCCGGGCTTGTGCCACAATTTGAAACCATTATTATTATTATTATTATTAGTAGTAGTAGTAGTAGTAGTAGTAGTAGTAGTAGTAGTAGTAGTAGCAGTAGTAGTAGTAGTATTTTGTCCTTCTCACGAGTTTTGTTGGAGCTCCTGCAGTTTTGCATGCGTAGCGGGCTTACTAACTGTAGCCTAAGGTATCATGCTATTCGTTCTTTCCTAATTATTCTGGCCGTACCGAGGAGGCTAAACATTTGTAACAGTTCTGCAGGGAACACTAATCCAATTTCTTTTATATTCCTCTTGATGCCTTCTGACAATGTTCTCAAGGACACGACAACAATAATTGGCACTATCTTCACCTTCTTCATTTTCCATAACCAGGTTATTTCGTACTTAAGAAGGTTGTATTTATCTATCTATATTTTGGTGTCCTTCTTGAATATTCGTGAATTAAAGGGGCATGAACGTCAGCTATATAGCATATGTGATGCATCTTATCCACTACCACTAGGTCCGGTCTGTTATGCTCTAGCACATGATCTGTTTGGATTGGGAAATCCCAGAGGGTTTTGCTGGTCTCTGACTCAGCCACTCCCTGCGGTTTGTGCTCATACCACATCATGCCTCTCTCTAGGCCCCACTTTTAGCACAGTTTCCAATGTAGCACTTTCGTTACCTGGTCGAGTCGCCACAACTTGTAGTGGTTTTGGGCAATCTAGCCTATTCGTTCGTTATATGTGCAATGGTTTCATCCACTCTATTGCAGAAATACTTGCTCATTCCTTCGGTTGACCGCTTCAGTCCATGGCCAAAGCTTGGTTTTACGATGCCAGTTTAGTGCTCTCGGTCTCTTTTTTAGTGTTCTTTTCATCAGCCAATCCCGCCTTTTTTTTCTAGCAACTTCTTTTGTAGCTATATGGAATTGATTGTGTAGTCTCTTGTGTAATTCTTATTCATGTCCCTTTTGTACTTCTTCACTTGTTTTCCCTTTTTCTCCGCTCTCAGTACTCCCTCGTTCCTAACTGTCACAAGCAAGGTTTCTTTACTTTGGTTTAAGTATCTTATTAAGTCTCGAGTTAATATCCATGCAATCGTTCACATTTATCAGCCCCCGTCCTCCATTTGCTCTCTTCATGTATAAGCGATCAGGCTCCATGCATCGTTAGGAGCTTTGTTAATTTTCTGTCCATCTCCTTTAGCTCCTCCTCTGTTCACTTCAAGATTCCAGCGTCGTACCGAACTATTGCGACTGTGCGCGTGTTTATCGCCGAAATTATGTTTCTGGCATTTAGCTTTGAAGCCAGTATGTTTCTCCCTCCCCGCAGATACTCTCTTTTTTTCTGTTTTCCTTCAGGTTCTGGTGCTTGACTCCATTTGCCTTAAGTATTCCCAGTTATTTATAGCTGGATTCAGGTTGAATTGCCTTCACATTCCACCATTTGGCAACTATATGCTTTCTGTCTTGGCAAGCTTTCCTTGTCTCATCACCATCGTAGCACATTTTGAGAGTCCAAACTCCATCTTAACATTATTGGAGAAAATCTGCACAGACTGGACTAGACTGTCCAGTTGTACACCAGTTTTTGAGAATTACTTCAGGTCGTCCATGAATAGCAAGTGGTTTCATTATCACTTACCTCTTCCCAGATAATAGCCCAACGTTGTTTTATGCAGTATTTTATTCAAGGGGATCATTCCCAGCACGAATATCAGCGGGGACACACTGTCTCCGTGGAAGATTCCTCTCTTGATTTTCACCTCACTTAGTACTTGTTTCCTTACTGTCAATTCCGTTCTCCAGAATTTGATGCTATTCCATATAAGGTTTCTCATTGAGATCAATGAAATAAGGACAAGTCGAACATTGGGATCGATGTAATCTATGCATCCCTTCACCACTAAGTTTGCTGGCTTTGCGCCAAAATTGAAATCTGTTTGATAATTGTTGTTGTTTTTGCTACTGACATTGTCTTTTCAGTTGTTATATAGGTAAGGAAAGTTGTATGTATGAAGATGCGGTTATATGTAACTGTGCGTGTGCTTGAGCTTTTTTACTCTCTTATTTGTTTCAGTCATTTGACTGCAACCATGCTGGAGCACTGCCTTGAATAGAACAAATCGCCCCCAGGACTTATTCTTTGTAAGCCTAGTACTTATCCTATCCGTCCCTTTTGCCGAACAGTAACGTTACGGGGAGGTAAACGCACCAACTTCGATTCTCAATCGATGATGGGAGGACAAGCACAGACACACAAACATATATATATATATATATATATATATATATATATATATATATTTATGCGCCTTATTAATGTCTAGCCATGGGCCCGGTTTCCCGGTTTCTATCGCTTATGCATTCCTCCCCCCCCCCAGCTGGACGGGACGCCACTCCATCACAGAGTTACTCAAGAAACAGGAAGAAAGAGTGAGAGAAAGTTGGGATGAAAGAATACAACAGGGTTCGCCACCACCCTATGCAGGAGCCTCGTGGAGCTTTAGGTGTTTTCGCTCAATAAACACACACAACGCCCGGTCTGCGAATGGAAACTGCGATCCTCCGACCGCGAGTGCGCTGCCCTAGCCACTGGGAATTGCGCCTCCACATACACACACACACACACACACACATACATACATATATATATACGACAGGCTTCTTTCAGTTTCCGGCTACCAAATCCACTCTGGTTGGTCTGAGGTTGTAGTAGACTGAACCCGGAACCATGGGGTTTGTAAACAAGCTACTTGCCACACAGCCACTCCTGCGCCTGTTCGATTTCATTATCATTTATTTTAAATATACGCTGGCCTTTGGAAATATGCAATTATGCATGCTCTACTAACGCTTTCGTTAATTACCTAAAAAGTTCACCGTAGGAATACATTTCAGTGTTATATACTTTTTGATTCTATAGTCACAGAAATAACAGACTTAATAGTGCATATGGAATGTATCCATAAGTGAAGGTAATTACATTTTCATTGAAACTAATTAAGGGAGCAAACAATATAAAATTACTTCCTACAAAAGAAATTACTCTTTCTCTTTACTGCAGACAAAAGTTAAATATACACACACACAGACTTACGTATACGTGCCTGTATGTATGTATGTATGTAATTATATATATATATATATATATATATATATATATATATATATATATATATATATATATATATATATATATATATATATATATATATATATGTATATATATATATATATATATATATATATATATATATACACACGCATATACGCGTATACTTGTGGGTGTGTATGTAATCATCTATCAATATATATATATATACACACACATATATAAATATATATATGTACACTCAAATATAAATAGAAACGTACATGTATGTCTGAGTATGTATATATGGGTGTGTGAGCGACTGCACGCGTGTGTATGTGTGTGGTTGTAAGTAGGTAATGTTTACGTAAGCGCTCTGTAAAAATAGATTTATATTTCTCTATAACGTAGGTAATTAATCCCACCTGTTACAATTGCTAAGTGTTACTCTCTTTGAGTGAGAAATTTTTTTTTTTTTTTAAATGGAATAACACGTAAAGCAAAGATTAAACTGCTTCACAGTTTTTAGGTTATTTTTCTTCCATAAGCTCATCAATATATGTACCTATGTATGGCGGCGTGGTCCCAGGCGCGTTAGCACACCGGGCGAAATGCTTATTGGTATTTCGTCTGTCTTAACGTTCAGAGTTCAAATTCCGCCGAGGTCGACTTTGTCTTTTATCTTTTCAGGGTCGATAAATTCAGTACCAGTTGATTACTGGAGTCGTTCTAATCGATTTAATCCCCTCCCCCAAAAATTTCGGGCCTTGTGCCTAAAGTAGAAACGTTTATATGTGTTCATGTTTATTTAGTTATGAATATGTGTGTGTCTAATTGATTTTTTTCAGTGTGTTTGATTTCAGTGTGTGTGTATTTACGTTGTTAGTTGTGATATTTCATTCTTGTATCTATTTGTGTATTTATGCAAGTTTCTGAATAATCTTATTTTGTTTATTTATTTATGCACCCTTTTAAAGCCTAGCCAGGCTCATGGGCCCGGTTTCTATGGCGTATATGTTTCCCCCAGCTGGACGGGACGCCAGGCTATCGCAGCGTTACTCAAGCAACAGGAAGAAAGAGTGAGAGAAAGTTGAGGCGAAAGAGTACAACAGGCGTCGCCACAAGCCCCTCCCGGAGCCTCGTGGGGCTTTTGGTGTTTTCGCTCAATAAGCATTCACAACGCCCTAACCACTGGGCCATTGCCCTCCACGAATAATCTTATAAATGCATAGAAATTCTGAACCTTATTGTCTTATGTATAATTTCAATGCGTTCAATCTTGGTACTTCGGTCATCCTCTAGGAAAAGCTAACAATTTTTATAGAAGCTATTTATGCTAGAAATACTTTAACATCTTCCAAATTACCAATTGCAGATTCGAAATTATTGTAGGAGCAAAAATAAAAAAGTAAATACCGAAGTAAATTTTATTCAATGTACCACTGAATCTCCCAAAGGCTCACCGGCTTATGCGCACGCACGCACACACACTTAAATTTACTCACACACATACAAAACACAGACACATACACATATATACAGATATATGTATATATATATATATATATATATATATATATATATATATATATATATATATATATATATATATATATATATATATATATATATATATATATACATATATATATATATATATATATGGGAGAATATACAAATAATAACAACAGACGAGGACAGGTGGTGTAAATAACAAAAGTATATATTAGTATGACGCTCGGGAATACGGAAAGTCTTTGACGTTTCGAGCTACGCTCTTCAACAGAAAGAATACGGAGACAAGGAGAAAAACACGGAGAAAATAAATTGAATAGTGTTCAGTCAACGGTCAATCATATATATATATATATATATATATATATATATATATATATATATATATATATATATATATATATATATATATATATATATATATTCTTTTATTGCTTTACTTGTTTCATTAGAGTGAACTATCACACGTGTCAATCCACAGCGACTGCTTTTCTGGCTTCTGTGTTTGAGGAGTTGGTAGCCACTCCAAAATATATGCTTCCACAGTTTGGGTATGTGACGGTGTGACTTCACTTCCTCTATTCACACTTTGTTGTCTTCATGGGATATTTTCAAAAAGAGACCAATAGAATACGATCAGCAAAATGCAGCCTTATAAGTATGGCAACAGATAGAAACATAGAAATAAATGATCTCCCCTTGGCGGTCAGCTATCATACAGGCGACAATTCCTGAAAGTGTAAGTTAACTTTAGATGATTTTGGAAGTTTGAAATTTAAATCAACGAAGATGTATAGAGTATACGCATTTTTATATTTCCCCTATTCAGTATCTGTATGTGAAGCATCGAAAATAGTCAACATTTTAGAAATTCATCCAAGTTTACATATGTTTGATCAGTAAATCCCCTTTACGTTGGTACGGATTATGATGCCCCTGAAGAGAAATATTGCTACTGAACAAATCCTTTACCACAATTAAAATGAATCGCATTTAAAATGTTAATCAGTTTCTTCATATTGATTTTATTAAGTACGAGGAAATTTTTCTCCTTTCGTATTATCAGTCAACTTATTTTTTTTTCAAATGTTGTTTTTCTCTCTGCCTTTTTTACTTTGGGATTTTTTTTTTTTTTTTACTTTCTAAAATTAAAATTAAAATTCAAGAAATCTAAAGATTATATTTTCATTGAAATGAAATGTTAGAAATATCATGTATCGATATTTAGAGAGAAGTATGGTATATCAAGGTCACTATTGAAGAAAACTACTTATTGAAGTCAGTTAAAAGCGAGAATAAGAGAAACCTATGTGTTCCGTCAAATACGTGAGAAAAGCTCTTGTAGGGTTTTAAATTAAGATCGGGTGAAGATTTATAACTGGATATATCTTTAAAAATCAGGGTCACTAAAAGTTTCAGAAAATTGGTTGAAGTTTCTAAACGCAAATTTTTGCATGATAGATTATATCTGTTAAAATAAAAGTTATTGACACTATCAGATATAATTTTATATGTCCCTCTATTTTACAATCTTATTTTAGACCGAACTCTCAAAAGTCTTCTACAAACAAAATGTCCAGGCGTCTGTTGGCTTATGGATAGTGTATAGCTTACTAACTATCTAACTATGCACACACAGACACACACAAACACACACACACACACACACACACACACACACACACACACACACACACACACACACACACACACATATATATATAGCATTTCTTTATCTCGGCTAATACATTGCCTAAAACAAAACTTAATTCCATGTAATTTAAAATGGCCCATAGTTATCCATTCCAAACCGTATAACAACAAATGCGATCAATGAATCTTTTCTCTCATGCAATCCACCAATTGTCTTAATGAACGAAACAATCTAATTATGCAACACATTCTCAAAATAAAAATAATGGCGTCCGTCTTGCTACTCCCTAACTATGCCCCTGTTCCCACTTGCAGCTCTTCCATCTATTTATAACAATCAACTTTTTAATTACCCTTACATTTTTTATATTCTATATTTTTTCTTAACATCATGTTCTCCCTATACCTTCCTTTGCACTTGAGCATATGCAGGCGCCTACAAGATACTACAAAACACTACAGGATACTACAGGCGCACAAAAGCTACCTACAAAATAATACAGGCACACAGGAAAAAATACGTGCGTGTACGCTAATATAGGTTTATATAATTTTACTGCTGAGTGTTAAACTACCAACTTACTTTGAACTGAAATGTTGTCCTATTTCTGAATAATCTTATTTTGTTTATTTATTTATGCACCCTTTTAAAGCCTAGCCAGGCTCATGGGCCCGGTTTCTATGGCGTATATGTTCCCCCCAGCTGGACGGGACGCCAGGCTATCGCAGCGTTACTCAAGCAACAGGAAGAAAGAGTGAGAGAAAGTTGAGGCGAAAGAGTACAACAGGCGTCGCCACAAGCCCCTCCCTCTCTTCTCGTAAAAAATTCCCATTTACTTCCACTCCTGAAATTTATCGTTCTCTCCTGTTCCTGGTATTCTTCGCTTTATTTTTCTTTGACTCTGTTTCAAAGCATATACAGGAAGTCACTAAATAATTATTCATTTACAATTGACATAGTAAATAAACTCAGCCTATATTCGCAAAGACCTTCTCCGAGCAGCTTCAATCTTACCAAAAAGCATCTTTAATCTTCCTTCGCTTCTCTTCTTTATTTTTATTCTTTTTCTTAGAAACTTTTTACAATCCCATATATCATTTCTTCAAACCTACCTTTTCTTTTTTGTTCTCTTTCTCTGTGCTTTGAACCTATTTCCGATCAAATTTCCTGAAAGTTCACTTGTGTTCCCTTGACGACAATTTAACATTCTTTTAATCAATGTATTTTCGGCTTGGTGAATTGGTAGCGCAATACTTCTCATTGAGTAATTACTACTTCCAAGGTTCTGCTATTTAGAAAAAAATATGTAGCCTGGACTTTACCTGCTCCATTCCTAAAATTTAGATTTTTGTTCGCATGGATAGTGACACGAATTAGAAACCGTGAACTATAGAATAATGCTTTTCAGCTTATCGAACTTCGATACGGTAAAAAATTCATAACCTTCTGCGCCAATAAACCCCGATTGTTCACAAATTTGTTTTATATACCTTCTACAGACTATTCAAAGGCTACTTCATTCCTGCACATGGATTCTTGGATCTTACCTTTATATATATATATGGGGACATGTTATCTTACCTTTATATATATATATATATGAGGACATGTTATCCAGACGGGCAACAGTTTGCGCTGCTAGCGATTGATAATTCTGGTTAGAATTCATATGCCTCTGTACTACTGTTTATAGTTCGTTGGTTTAATCATTCTTAGTACTTTACAGTTCTGAAAATCCTTATAGAGACTTCATTCTTTTCAATATAGGAGAAGTAATTATTAGTTTAAAGAAAACAGTGAATATTCATTTTTTAAACATCGTGCAGTCATTTTAAGTTGACTGTACAATGATTTAAAAAAATGTATAATCTATGTGTATTATTTCTTTTCTTTAAACTATTAATTATGTGTGTGTATTTGTGTGTCTGAGTTATGTATGCATGTATGTGCGTTTCAATTATGCATTCTATATGATGGTATAGATAGATAGATAGATACATACATACATGCGTGCGTACATACATACATGCATGCATACATGCTTACATGCATACATACATACATACATACATACATACATACAAACATATCTATATCTCATGCTGACTGCATATAATTAAACACATACTTTGATATCTATCCATTTCACTCACTTCACTAGGAGTGAACCATGAACAGCGCCAGGTAACTCTAAATACCAAAGTGCTGACAATTGTTCTATACATTAAATATATACTCTAGCAAAAGAATGTATTCAAGACAAAATTGCAAAAATGGTAATAAGATACTTTATGTGTTTCAAATTGAATTGCTTTGAATCATTGACGAAAGCAAGATATCTGAGGCTGCAGATAAAGGTACCCTATGGAATTGTCAAGTAATAGCTATTTTATAACCCAGTCGCTTGGCTTGTTTACACAACATATTTCATTTGATGTTATGAACACTAGTCTTCGGGGAAAGTGCAACTTATCTCGGGTATTATTTTGTTGACCATAATTGTAAAAGTCAAATTATAGGCTGGTAAGTTACCCCTGCTTATGACAAACATTTTACGTAGAGTTTCAGCTAATTATTCATCCTCATAAATTTACATACCCTACAGAAACCTATGATGCGTTTTTTGATGGATGGATAATTCATACAAATGAATGAAGATACATATATTTTAGTAGCCCGTGAATAAATACATAGGTTTTTCAGTTTTACATATGAAGCAGGTGTTTCCGTATTATAGTTGCTTTTCCAAGACTATGTTAGACACCAGTTATCTATGTTAAATTTCCACCGACATGAATGAATTTCTTTCTGAAGGATGTTCAGTTTCGCGTTGAGACTAGGGCAGAAATATGAATTAACTATGACATGTGCAAAGAAGCGATTTCAATCGAATTTAAAGAACCTGAACTTTCCTTTACAGAAGCAAATATGGTAAGAAAATTGAAATGGCTGTTTTCTAGTGAATTCCATTTTCAATAAATGCGAATTATTTCCATTTGTGTTTGCATAGTTACACACACATACACACATACACACACATCGGTATTCATATATATATATCTGTATGTATTTATGTATGAAGGTATATATTTATGCTTTTATCTTATTCATGTTAGAAAAAATAATCTAAGTGGATGATATTTCAGCTTAGATCTCATACATTACAGCAAAATACCCACAATATATTTATTGAATATATCTGTATATTACTGTGTTTGAATGGTTTCTATTAATCTATACCTGAATATCGAACAGATACAGTATCGTCTTGAATATAAAATTATATTATATGTCTGTAAGTTTAGGTACAGATATGTATGTCAAATCATATTAGTTTACTTCGTGTACATATATATATATATATATATATATATATATATATATATATATTCACATTCACAAATGTAAATACATACACATGTGTATACGTATATATATATATATATATATATATATATATATATATATATATATATATATATGAATATTTATGTACATATACGTATGTGTATATATGAGTATATTTGAATATGTTATATATGTATGTATATATATATATATATATATATATATATATATATATATATATTTATATACATATATATATATATATATATATATATATATATATATTTATATATATATATATATATATATATATATATATATATATATATATATATATATGTGTGTGTGTGTGTGTGTGTGTGTGTGTGTGTGTATGTATGTATATATATATATATATATATATATATACACATTATTTTGTTTAAAAGAGTTCCAACACTGTCTGTTTTTAATGTTTTATTTATATTCCTGCAAAACCAATGTGGGATATAGAATATGGAATATACAATATATAATATAATATACAATATATAATATAAAATAAAAATGGATGGTACAATGAAATAAAGTATTGAATGTCTTATTGAATATATGGAATATGTCTTATTGAATAGATGAAATATTGAGTGTTTAATATAAAGGATTAAATATATAAAGGCGAATACGTATTTTCTATACCTTGTGGTATTTCATCATGGCCGGTATGACAGACTTTAACAGACTGTAATAGATTGGTTGGTTTTCTGTCTTTTATACCAATTCCTTTGGACAGCAGCAGTATGTGTTTGGCTATTTTTAGAATTGATGCCAAATTTATTTTAGAAATGATGACATTTGAGAAATTGTTTTGTGTTTGGGTTGTAGGGATAAGATTTTTAAACCCCAGTAGGTGTTTGGCTATTCTTAGAAATGATGCCAAATGTATTTTTAGAAATGATGACATTTGAGAGATTTTTTGTGTTTTAGTTATAGGGATAAGATTTTTAAACCCCAAGTAAGATAAATTTAATCATTGTTTGTTAAGAGTGGGTTTGAATTTCTTAATAAAGTCCTTTTCTTTGCATTTTCTCTCAATTTCATTCCGGTTGTAAAGTTTATGGAATGGAAATATAATATAAGTTTGATGACCACATATTGCCAGATGGTTACTCAGTGGTATTTGGCGGACTTCTGGGTTTTTAATCTGTTGTCGATGCACCCGTGAGCGTTCCGATAGTGCATTACCTGACTGGCCAACGTACAGTTCTTCACAATTAGGGCATTTGATGCAGTAGATTAGATTTCTACTTTTGCAATTCATGTTCGCATTGGTGAATATTTTCCCTGTTTTTGTGTTCATATATGGGCCGGTATGGATTGATCGGCATGTACCGCATCGGCTATCATTGCATTTGGATACAGTGAATGTTTGATTTTTGTTGCTGAGGTCAAACCTTGCCTTTGTTAATAGCTTTTTCAAGATTCTAGGTTGTCTCTTACTGAGAGTTATATTTTGATCTGTAATGATATTTCTCAATTCCTTACTTTGTGCAAGGATCGGTAAGTTCGCTTTGGCGATATTAAAGATGTTCTGGTGGCATGGATTTTGTGTCACTATAAATGGAATGATCTTTTCCTGTTTGTCTTTTCTTTGCGGTGTCCTCAGTTGTTGTATGGGTATTCTCGAAGCCCGCTGAATACCATTTTCTATGAGTCGTGACGGGTACTTTTGCTTCAGCAGAAATTCTTTCAGTTCCAAGTAACCCATCACCGAATTCGCATAAACGGGAGCAAAAACTCTACCTGGAAATAGAGGAGAGATATAACACCGAATTTAGGAAGTTTATAGAAAAAGCATGGAAGTGATACCTGGACGATTGCTTCATAATCTGGACCAAACCTCAAAGCATTGTGGTAGAATTTAACACCCTCCTGAACAAGCTACACCCATCCATCCAATTTACAAAGGAGATGAGCAGTAGCAAATTACCATTTTTAGATATTATGGTAATTAAAAAGAACACCGCCATTACCACAGATATATATTACAAACACACAGACACACACCAATACTTGAAATTTAAATCGTGCCATCCACCCCACACAAAACGCAACATACCATACTGCCTAGCCAGGAGAATATGTACTATTGTAGAGGATATAGAGACCAGAAATCAGCGCCTG
Organism: Octopus bimaculoides; assembly: GCF_046866305.1. Classification (NCBI taxonomy): domain Eukaryota; kingdom Metazoa; phylum Mollusca; class Cephalopoda; order Octopoda; family Octopodidae; genus Octopus; species Octopus bimaculoides. The sequence goes on from NC_142930.1 coordinate 143,867,587, forward strand.
ATGGAACTGAAAGAATTTCTGCTGAAGCAAAAGTACCCGTCACGACTCAGCGGGCTTCGAGAATACCCATACAACAACTGAGGACATCTTTAATATCGCCAAAGCGAACTTACCGATCCTTGCACAAAGTAAGGAATTGAGAAATATCATTACAGATCAAAATATAACTCTCAGTAAGAGACAACCTAGAATCTTGAAAAAGCTATTAACAAAGGCAAGGTTTGACCTCAGCAACAAAAATCACACATTCACTGTATCCAAATGCAATGATAGCCGATGCGGTACATGCCGATCAATCCATACCGGCCCATATATGAACACAAAAACAGGGAAAATATTCACCAATGCGAACATGAACTGCAAAAGTAGAAATCTAATCTACTGCATCAAACGCCCTAATTGTGAAGAACTGTACGTTGGCCAGACAGGTAATGCACTATCGGAACGCTCACGGGTGCATCGACAACAGATTAAAAACCCAGAAGTCCGCCAAATACCACTGAGTAACCATCTGGCAACATGTGGTCATCAAACTTTTATTATATTTCCATTCCATAAACTTTACAACCGGAATGAAATTGAGAGAAAATGCAAAGAAAAGGACTTTATTAAGAAATTCAAACCCACTCTTAACAAACAATGATTAAATTTATCTTACTTGGGGTTTAAAGATCTTATCCCTATAACTAAAACACAAAAAATCTCTCAAGTGTCATCATTTCTAAAAATACATTTGTCATCATTTCTAAGAATAGCCAAACACCTACTGGGGTTTAAAAATCTTATCCCTACAACCCAAACACAAAACAATTTCTCAAATGTCATCATTTCTAAAAATAAATTTGGCATCAATTCTAAAAATAGCCAAACACATACTGCTGCTGTCCAAAGGAATTGGTATAAAAGACAGAAAACCAACCAATCTATTACAGTCTGTTAAAGTCTGTCATACCGGCCATGATGAAATACCACAAGGTATAGAAAATACGTATTCGCCTTTATATATTTAATCCTTTATATTGAACACTCAATATTTCATCTATTCAATAAGACATATTCTATATATTCAATAAGACATTCAATACTTTATTTCATTGTACCATCCATTTTTATTTTATATTATATATTGTATATTATATTATATATTGTATATTCCATATTCTATATCCCACATTGGTTTTGCAGGAATATAAATAAAACATAAAAAACAGACAGTGTTGGAACTCTTTTAAACAAAATAATATATTCCTCTATACACAATCATACAAAACCCCTTTTTTTGTATTTATTTTTACTTGCATATATATATATATATATATATATATATACATAGCTACACACACACACATACATGTATGTATGTATACATTAGCATAGATGCATACATATATGCGTGTGTATGTGTGTGTGTGTGTGTGTGAGTGTGTGGATGATTTCAAACTCTTTATTTCATAATTATATTTTCAATCTAATAAACAATTTCAGAGTAAAACAAACCGCATTACAAATTTCTTACGGATTCTTTTACTACAAATTGGTCACATCTGCGTGTGCGCACGCGCGAGTCTTTGTTTATATGCCTGTCTTTGTGTATGTGCATGTATGTGTGTATGTATGTATGTATGTATGCATATGCACACAAATACATACTTAAAGATAGATATATACATACATAAACTTTCATATGCGTATGTATGGATATATCCATATACGTATTTATATTCGTTTTCACTTTAGATACGGTGAATTTGAAATTCATATAATTTATTAGGTTTCTCTGTCTATAGTAAATATTGCATATGTAATAGCAGGTGAATATAACATTTGAATTGTATAGTGAAGATAATATGAGTAAATATTAATTTTAAATAATGCATTCATTTAAAATGTTTACTACATTTGCACCTAATACACCCAGTATGTGTGGTTTTCTTTCTTTGTGACACAACATTAACATTTCTACGAATACGGCGTCTAAAATATATTTTGCGAAAAGCAATATAAAATGAAATTTGCATACATTAGTTTTTGTTAGAAAGGAATGACACTGTGCATTAAAAAAACTAGTGAATTGCTTCGCCTGGATAGCGGGCGGTTTCCACTTGCATCACTCTACCAAGCTTCTGGAACATGAATATTTTATCATAGCTTCGAACCGGCGAAATCTTGTGAATAACAATGTATAGAGAGATTTTGGAAATATATCTGAGTGTGCGTTCATTTGTGCGTTTGTGTTTGAATAACATGTATACTTTAAGCGAACATAACATTACTTCCGTACAATACTTAAAGACCACGAATGCATTATCTATTATTGTTGCAGTCCGATCACGGAAACCGATAAAAGAATGTCTTAATTATTAAACTTGTAGAAAACTAACTTTGTTTTAAAATCATAAATGCAACATTTCGCAGTGGAAAAATACGGTGTTAATGATTATTAAAATATGTTTGCTTTACATAAATGAATATGTTAAAAAGTATGAGGATATCTTTAGAATTAAACTACGTTGCAAATGCACAATCCAGTCCGTTTCTTCCTTCAATAATCTTACTTAATACAATAAAAATTAACTTTCGACACCAGACTTCAACGAATTTCCTTCAATTACATATTGTTACGATGTTATGTAGTGTATGTTTGTACATAAAGACGTTTCAGTTAATGGTGTATTGTTTATTTTGTTAAAATACACTGATGCACTTTCATCAGGGTTTTAAACTTCATGTGTTGTGACAGAATTTTATCGCACACCCAAACACGTGCACAGTCATTTGCACATAAAGCCTACATGTGCTGGTATACAGGATGCTGAAAAGTTCCTGGCTTTAAGGGTGTCATGAAAAAATAAAACATTGCTGCAATAAGTGTGTGAATGGGAGAGGGGGATATGTTGAATAAAACTATAATTAACTGATCTTCCTGCATTTTCTGTTACCCAAAACCAGGAACTTTTTAACACGCCCTGGTAATCATAACTTCTATCTTTTTACTTTTTTCAGTCATTAGAGTGTGGCCATGCTGGAGGCCAACCTTGAATAATTTTAGTTCAATGAATCTATGCCAGCAGTTATTGTTTTTAAAGTACTTGTCCTATTTGTCTCTTTCGCCGAAATGCTGAGTTACAAGGACATAAACAGACCACCATCGGTTGTCAAGCGACGGTGGGGAACAAACACAAATACACACGCACACACACGCACACGCACGCACACACACACACACACACACACACACACACACACACACACACACACTCATACACACATATATATATGACAGACTTCTTTCAGTATCCGTCTATCAAATCAACTCGCAAATCTTTGGTCGGCCTGAGGCTGTAGTAGAACTTACCTGCCCAAGATGCCACGCAGTGGAACAGAACACGGGACCATATTGTTGGGAAGGAAGATTCTTGCCACACATCCACGCCTACAACTATACATATACACGCATACACATATATGTGTATGAATATGTAGGCATGTGTGTGTGCCTGTGTTTGTGTGTGTGAAAATGCTATGACGTAGTGGTCGTGCCAGCTGCACTCATCGTGAGATCGTCGTTTTGATTCCCAGACCGCATTGTGTTTAGTGTTTCATTTCATGTTCTTCCAATCAATTCATCTTTAAACGAGTAACCCTGCGACAGGCACACCTTCTGACAGCGGGAATTTTGACCTGGTCACAAAGCCAACGAACAGAGTGGCATCATTCCAAATAAAGCTAAAACGATGAAAAGTGCTCATTGTGACCCGCGACGTTTAATAACATCCGATAGTCTGGTCAATCCCGTGATCACGCGATATATATGTTTGTGCGTGTATTTATATATATATGTATATATATATATATATATATATATATATATATATATATATATATATATATATATATATATATATATATATATATATATATATATATATATATATATATATATATATATATATATATATATATATATATATATATATATATATATATATATATATATATATATATATATATATATATATATATATATATATATATATATATATATATATATATATATATATATATATATATATATTTATATAGGCGCAGGAGTGGCTGTGTGGTAAGTAGCTTGCTTACCAACCACATAGTTCCGGGTTCAGTCCCACTGCGTGGCATCGTGGGCAAGTGTCTTCTACTATAGCCTCGGGCCGACCAAAGCCTTGTGAGTGGATTTGGTAGACGGAAACTGAAAGAAGCCCGTCGTATATATGTATAATATATATGTGTGTGTGTATGTGTTTGTGTGTCAGTTTTTGTCCCCCTAGCATTGCTTGACAACCGGTGCTGGTGTGTTTATGTCCCCGTCACTTAGCGGTTCTGCAAAAGAGACTGATAGAATAAGTACTAGGCTTACAAAGAATAAGTCCCGGGGTCGATTTGCTCGACTAAAGGCGGTGCTCCAGCATGGCCGCAGTCAAATGTCTGAAACAAGTAAAAGAGTAAAAGATATATATATATATATATATATATATATATTCAGATAGATAGATAGATAGATAGATAGATATGTACATGCACAAACATACACACATATAAGAGATTTTGTTGCAAGGCCGGTATATTATGAGAGTAAACATAAATAATCACTGGACTATTGGAAAATCAGTCATATATTTAACTAGGCATTTTGGTGTTGACTTTTTGTACTACCGCTTGTAATATAAACAACGGAGATAATCAAAATTTATATAGTAACACAAATACATTTCCCATTTGCCCGTTTCTCCTCCATAATCACAGAAAAGTTACGTTCAATCATTTAATAACTGTCCAAAGTTTACATGAAAAAACAAGTGGGGGGTCACAGAAATTTTCAAATACAAATATTTAATTGACACATATATCCATAATTTGACTTTATCTCTTTGCAATATATACCTTTCAGACCTTTTTATACTGGCACCTTTTCAATTGTACTTATTCAATTATCTGCAGAGAAATCCTATCAGTGTTTACTGCAAAACCAATGTAATCAGAACGCATTATTCCATTGCCCATAAATCCGTATATCAACAAGAAATCAATTTACATAATTTCTACATATTTGCAAAACTTGGCGATGTATCTCTACCAACCTGGCTCCGATAATACAGTCAATGGAGAATTTCCAGTACAATAAAAGTAATGCCTTTATCATTATCATTCTTGTTGTAGTTGTTGTGGTTTCTGTTGTTGTTTTGTTGTTGCAGTTGTTGTTATATGTATTATTTCTTTTCTTTCTTGGTTTTGCCAAAGATGCGTATGTGATGTCAATGAATTGTCAGTTACTACACACATGAACAAATGCAAACAAATCTACGCCAATATTTTTTTAGACAAAGCGAGAGGCCGAAGCTAATCGGTCAAGTTGATGGACTGTAATTAGATTTTTTCTTCTGACTATAATGTAAATTCTCATTTAAGTAGCTCGTTGGAGTACAAAAAGAACACAAAAAGAGAGAGCAAAAGAATGAAATTAACACAAGAACATTCTTCTTCTTCTTCTTCTTCTTCTTCTTCTTCTTCTTCTTCTTCTTCTTCTTCTTCTTCTTCTCTACCTCCTCCTGTTTTCTTTCTTTCTTTCTTTCTTTCTTTCTTTCTTCTTCTTCTTCTTCTTCTCTACCTCCTCCTGTTTTCTTTCTTTCTTTCTTTCTTTCTTTCTTCTTCTTTTTCTTCTTCTTCTTCTTCTTCTTCTTCTTCTTATTATTATTATTATTATTGTCACCATCATCATCATCATCATTAACACAGTTCTATATTTAAGAGATTAGGAATTATTACATTATTTACATTATTTACATTGGACGGATATTTGTCCTCATCTTGTTTTTTGTTAACACAACGTTTCGGCTGATATACCTTCCAGCCTTCTTCTGGTGTCTTGGAGAAATTTTGAATCTGGGCAATGAGAACCCAGGTTCGAAATTTCCCCCAAGACACCTGAAGAAGGCCGGAGGTATATCAGCCGAAACGTTGAGTTGACAACAAACAAAATGAGGACAAATATGCGTCGAATGTAAATACTGTAAATAATGTATCATCATTATTATTATTATTATTATTATTATTATTATTATTATTATTATTATTATTATTATTATTATTATTATTATTATTATTATTATTATTGTTCAGTAGTTTTATTTTTATAACGTGCTTTCACTTCACTACCGAGCGCAGATCTGTGCGCCTTGGGTATGTGCTGTGGTTTGCTGTGGGGCTCTTATGTTTACTGTATTGAAAGTGTTTTGCGTAGAATGTGTGCAGCACCCAGTAGTGCAATTTTCTGTATGTTATATATATTTTTAAGTCCTGGTATTTTTGTTATGTATTTGTCTGAATATTCTTTTATTATACCTAAGGCACCTACTATGATAGGAATTGTTTCTGTTTTTAGATTCCACATTCGAGTTATCTCTATTTCCAGGTCTTTGTATTTTGAAAGTTTTTCCATTTCTTTTAGAGAAACGTTGTCATCTGCTGGTATTGATACATCAATTAGAAAGCATTTTTTCTTCTTCATGATCTTTGACAACTATATCTGGTCTATTTGCCTTAATTTCTCTATCTGTGTGTATTGGCATATCCCAGAGTATGGTTGCTTTCTCGTTTTCTGTAACCTTTTCTGGCGTGTATTTATACCATCTTTTTTCTGTTGTTATTCCATAGTGTTGGCATAGCTTCCAGTGTATATAGGTCCCAGCTCTGTCGTGTCTGTGAATATATTCCTTCTTAGCCAGGACTGGGCAGCCAGAGATAATATGATTTATTGTTTCTTGTCGATCTCCACATATTCTACAGTTACTTGTTATATTTCTTTTCATTATGTGTTTTTGGTAATTTCTGGTGGGGAGGCTCTGGTCTTGTGCAGCAATTAAAAATCCTTCAGTCTCTGCTTTGAGTCCTGAGCTTCTCAGCCATTGCTGGGATTTTTCTCTGTCTATTTCTTTCGCATTTAGTTTAGCCCAGTATTTACCATGTAGGGGCTTTTCTTGCCATCGTTTTATCATGGTCCGTTGCTGTTCTAGTTTAAGTTTGGATTTCATTTGTTTTATAGCTTTTGTTGTTGTTTCTTCTTCTTCTTCTTCGTATTTGTTAGGTAGATTGATTTCTTGTTTGTATTTGTTAGCTTCCTTAAATACTGAAAACAGTATTTTGTTTTGCTCGTGTTTTGTGGCTATTTGTATTAGTTTCCCTTGCTTATTATTATTATTATTATTATTATTATTATTATTATTATTATTATTATTATTATTATTATCTTTATTATTATTAGTTTCACTTTATCACGGGTTTTCTTGGAGCTCCTTGAGTCTTGCATGTGTAATGGGTTTGCTGCTTGCAGCCTACGATACCAAGCCGTTTGCTCGTTTCAGCTACCTAATGTTTTCCTGATTATTCTGCCCGTGCCAAGGATGCAAACATTTTGTAACAGTTTTACTGGACAATTTTTTTCTAATTTCCTTTATATTGTTCCCCGATAATTGGCTCTATCTCCATCTTTTAAATAGCCTAGCTATTTCGTACTTAAGGGGGTTGTATCTATTTTCATCTGTACACTCTCCATTTATTTCTTTGTAGAATTTCTTCTGATCTACTCTGAATATCCTATTCCTCTGGTACCCCTTGGTCGTATCTCACAATCTCTGTTTTCTTTGCAACAAGGTGCTGCTTCATTTCTTCCATTACCACTTTCAGCCCCTTTCTTTCAATATTATAATTCCTGTTCAGTGTCCTGTACTTTTGTTGCCCCTTTACTTTTCGGTCTAACACAGGAATGTCCTTCGAGAGCATATCTAACCCCACCTGTATCCTTCTTTTCCACCATGGATCTTTTCGTTTGTCACTTCCATTACATTTCTTTTTCTT
>NC_142930.1:143882976-143952976 GCF_046866305.1 Octopus bimaculoides
TTTTTTTCCATATACAATGTACCTAGAACTGCCACTTCTGTTTTACTAATTCTTTTCTTTGAACATGGAGAGTTAGAATAGTTAGCAGCTCCATTGGCTACATATTTTTCCTTTGTTGGGTTATGTTCGGTTGTTGCGTTCTGATGCTTAATATTTACGATAATGACAATAAGTTTCTTCAGTCCAATTTCCTGAATATTCACCTTTCCAATATGTTCTAGCATGTTCAATTTCTCATTATTCTTTAAAGCAAAACAGTATATTTTAAATGCAGCACTCACAATGTGTTTGCCAATATCACATTTAAATTATAATTTTAGTTCATATATCTAGCACCTCATATTTCCCATGTGCTACATATGGAAAAAAAAAAATATTTCTGCCATATCATATTCTTAAAATATCTTAACTTTAATGTGTTACTTGAATATTCTATTGATTTCTTTCTCTATTCCTCCTTCTCTTGGTTTTTGACACTACGTTAATACAATATTTATGGTTCAGTGAAATTCTCTTAACACGTTTCAACAAAATAATTCGGACTGATGTATATATGTTTTTTTTACAATTCAATTAATTTAACGTCCATACTATTATCACTTGAACTGATACAGATTTTTGAAAAATCGATAAACTAAAATAAATTGTTAACTTTTAAAGGTAGTAAGCGATCTATGAATTGGAAAGCTAACCTAAACTAAATTTTCTAAACTATTGTGTTTTAAAAGTTACTGAATAGACCAGTCCATCTATCTTTACAATTGTCCTTCAGTGCATTATATTCTTTGGTCTGTGCTTCTTTCTATGTGTTAGTATTTTTACATATTTTTATTATTTCATATATTTTGGGGACTCATTGACTCAGATAACTGGATTTATGATTTCACTAGGTTAATTCTGTTCATAAAAAATTTAATTAGGAGTATTTCTTAAACCGTTAGCTTTACATTTCAACAGCTTAACTGAAATTTAGCCCACGTAACAGGAACTGGGAGAGATATCGTGTGACGGAGAAACTGTGGTTGATACAGATAATATAGCAGTATTTTTGCATTCAGCATGCAAAAGGGCATTAGGCACAGGCATTCTTTTCCTTGGGACAAATTCTTCGTTGACCAGTGTTATTCTTATCGCAGTTTACAAATCCAAGCATGAACAGTTTACTCAACTTTGGAGTTTTGGAGACAGACACCCCCTTCACATATACACATATACACATGTGTTGGATGGGATTTATAGGGATGGTGGGGTGGGAATGTATAGGGGTGGGGTAACGATGGATGAGGTGACGATGAAGAGAGAAGGTGGGTAGGGGTGAAGAGAAAAGTGGATGTCAGAGCAAGAGAGGAAGGAGTGGTGGGTGAGAAGAAGTATGTGTAAGAGGAAGAGAGGAAGTATGTGTGAGAGGAAGAGAGGAGGAGAGTTGAGTCCATGTGGAGCAAAGGAGCAAAGAGAGAAGATTCATTCCTGTTTACGGTGAAGACTGGAGTCTGGATGGCCGCTGTGCCAAGGACAAACCGAACACAGACAGGTATTGTAAAGAATGACCGGTAGAGCGGAAATGGCGTGAGACCGGGGTGTCGTTGCCAAGTCTGATGTCTCGGAGGTGTTCCGCGATCCGGTCAGCCAAGCGGCGTCCCGTTTGACCGATGTACAGGGAAGGATAAAGAGAGCAGGAGATGCAGTCGATGACGTTGCTAGAACTGTAGGTGAGGGGAAACGGGAGACGGGTGATGACGGGGTGGTTGCTAGGGAGAGAGCAAATGCACAGCCCACGGAACGTGCTCTGGCAAGGGTGGTGTGGATAGTGGTGAGGGGATATATATATATATATATATATATATAGATAGATAGATAGATAGATAGATAGATAGATAGATAGATAGATAGATATAGTCATTATAGTCATCGTCGTCGTCATGCACAGTTCGACGGTAGTGCACTGATGACGCTACAACGAACGTTTTTCCGGGTTAAGCGCGAATCCTCCAGCTGCCTTGTCACTCATATCCAACCAGCTCTTGTCTACACAGTTCTTGCCTCTTCTTCTACTGCCCTCTACTCTTCTTTCCATGATAGGATTTTCGAATCTCTGCTTCTTCGAATATGGTCATAATAGACGAGCATATCCTGTTTACAATATTCAGAAGTTGTCGTCGTTCACCTGTTTGTTCTAACACTCATTCACGTTTTCGGTGATCGTTTTAAGAGATTCATGGCAGTCTCCTATAGAAGCTCATTTTAAACGCATTGATTTTGTTATCTTCAAATTTATTCAGAATCCATGCTTCGCAACAGAAATACATACATACATACATATGCAAATACATGTGTGTGTGTGTGCGTGCATGTGAGTGTGTGTGTGGGGGGGGGGGGGTGCGTGTGTGTGTGTGTGTGCTTGAGAAGATGTTTAATGCAATATCTGCCAACGTTTTAAGAAGAAAAGGAAGAAGCAATATTTAAATAGTAACATTTAAAAATTGGGTTCATTTTCATTGTTTCCTATTACAATCCTGATCGTACAATACCTTCTTGTTTATCTGTATATCTTTCTAACCCTTTCTATATATAAATATACACGTATGTATGTGCGTTTGTCTGCATAAGAATGTATAATCAAGTTGAGTATTTAGTTATTTAAATTATACGTGTTGGCATGATTTAGCCATTTAAGACGGACATAAGTTTTGCCACATACAAAGAAATATACTCTTTATTTTTACCTTTATTACAAATCTTCTTAGATTTTCTTTCACCTTCAGTCGATAAACACAATATATAATAGATATCTTCTTGTTTATAATTGGATTTCCTATTTCTAGTTTCAAATCCATATTGTGCTTCTTTCTAATATGACTGGTATCGATTTATAATTGGTTTAGATTTTTTTAAACAAAATTTGTTAAAAATATATTACTAGCGTTTTGTATATTCGTTTGCATTAAAGAATATATACGAATCAATTGAACGTTATCTAACGTTTATCAAGCAAGTAATTCTATACCTCTCGGGACCATACGAAGGCCATGAGTGAGGCATTATTTGCCTTTTCGTTTTGATTAATAAAATATAAACCATAACAAGTGTTTTAACTGTGTTCAATATCTCCACATTATATACTGAATGTTGCAAAAAAATTGGTATTATTTAAAGAAGCGATCGCCAAAACAAATAATTTGAAAGGTGTCTCATGGCACATCAGCTAGGCTCTAGTCTTAGCGACAGTAGAATTGATAACTTCATTCGACTGCACTCACTTCATGCTTATAGATTCACTCCGGAGCAGTCACTCATACAGAGAATATTAGTGCTGTTTTGAATTTAAATCGTTTTATTGTTGCAGCAATATAAGATGAGAAAACAGATCAATATGTTTGGCACCAAACATATTGATATATTCTCATGACAGAACTAACACCTCGAAAATAAAATGAGATCAATGATGAACAAAAGTAATAAATAACAAGTATTAAACAACAGAATATACCTGCAGACTCAGAAATCAAAACAAAATTATGGAGTGAAATTCAAATGACCTGCAGTCTTATATCATAAAATAATAAATATGTAGCTATAAAGACATTTATTCGAACATGTAATCATGCTCATAAAGACATACACACGCATATCCATTTATACTTGTGTGTGCATGCTTCTGTGTGTATGTGTGTGTACTTAAGTCTATATTTGTATACGAGAATAGTATGTCTTTTGGAAGCAGTGTGAAATGCTGTTCAAATTATTTTTGAAAGCCATTATAATGCATGTTTGAAGTCAATGAGTGTAAACAAAAGCAAAGAGAAAAAATGTGTTAATACTTGAAGTGAAATCGGTGCGCTATAGATTTTCATATTTGTAAGCTGCTACCTCTCGCATTCACTGTTTCCGCCTCCACTCTTTCGCTTTTCCTCTCCCTTCTTTTATTTATTGCATACTTTCATTCTTCTTTTGTTTCTTTCTCTCTCTCTCTCTCTCTCTCTCTCTCTCTCTCTCTCTCTCTCTCTCTTTCTCTCTCTCGCTCTCTCTCTCTCTCTCTCTCTCTCTCTCTCTCTCTCTCTCTCTCTCTCTCTATATATATATATATATATATATATATATATATATATATATATATATTTGTTTTGCAAGATTTTTGATGTGAAATCGTGTGTTGAAACAGATGTTGTTGTACTTGGGGATGGTCATATTGCCAGTTTAGCCAATAAAAACACACGCACTGTATATTTGGTGTTAATTTGCTTCAGCTTTATATTACATTAATCTTAATCTTATTTCGGCCAGAGTTCTTTCGTCACACTTCTGTGACCTCATCAATAGGAATACAAAATACAAAATGGCTGATAGTTAGCAAGGTGAGACACACATAAGAAAGAAGGAAACAAAGGACCACTGATGAGGTCACAGAAGTGTGACGAAAGAACTCTGGCCGAAATAAGATTAAGATTAATGTAATATAAAGCTGAAGCAAATTAACACCAAAAATACAGTTCGTGTGTTTTTATTGGCTAAACTGGCAATATGACCATCCCCAAGTACAACAATATATATATATATATATATATATATATATATATATGTAAAGCTCAATTGAATTCTAATTTTTTATAAATTGATTTTAATTGAGTTTTTACATGTAATTTTGGATTTTGTCCCTAATATTATATATATATATATATATATACATATATATATATATATATATATATATATATATATATATATATATATATATATATATATATATATATATATATATATAACTGTATATTTGTCTATTTCTATCTTCCTCTATCTCTCTTCGCAATAGTTAGCGAAAACTGACCCGCAATCTTACAGTTTTTCACATAGCGAAATGCTTGTGTGTTTAACTATGAAACTATAATGTATAATTATTAAACATACAGAAAAAAACGTATTCTATAATTTGTCCACACGTAGGTTAAAATTTTACCTTAATAGATTTATGCATGCTGCTAAACAGAAGATACTGTACGTAGCTAAAAATATGGAAACTATTACGCATGACATTTTAAAAATATTATTTTTCATATATTTCAGCCGCCCCTTTTATCTTCACAGCGTCTCCTACTAACGGCGTTACTTTGTTGTAATTCTATGGTAGACCATTTTTATAATCTGCTACAGTTTTCTCCGAAGTAACGGAGTAGGCACTATTTCTATCGGATGTTTACTCTTAACCGATGTTTATTCACCGTCAATATTTAAAGCATGTTTTATGATAAATTAACTTTAAGAAATACTATAAGAAGGGCTTCACCAGTACGTGATCACTACTTACCTCGAGATTTGAATAAAAGTTAAGTTGGTATTATTATCTTCTACTAGTTAAATTGAATTTGATTAAATTAGGTCCTCAGAAACTGATTTATTCATTGAAAAATCATAGTTATACTTATTTATCCGTTAAATCAACCAATAACCGATTAATCCTATGTAATAGAATATAATTTTTTTCGGGCGCATAGTTAAAGGTTCTACCTTATATTCAATTGTGCTTGAATTGTAACAATTTTGTTTCAATTAAAAAACATTGGGCAGCTGAAACGCATAAATTCACTAAATAATTATTAATATTCTTAATTATTCAATTGCTGAGTTTTTCAAATTAATAATTATATGTAGTAAATTGTATTTCTGTTATTTCGCCTTTGCTTTCTAGGAAAACTATTCCATAGCATATATAATAATGTTTACAATTCATCGCATTATTTAGCTGAATTTGATATCTCTAAGGTATTTAAGAGACGCGAGAGAAATTATAAATATATTTCATGCATAAATTTATTTATTTGCATAAATTGCTTGTTTGGGGGTCTCTTATCAACATTATTTATTTTTGTAAAATTATTATACACTAACGCGCGCGCACACACACACACACACACACACACACACACACATACACACACTCAGGTCTACACACTCACACAGACGCACAGATACTTACACGGCATATCCGGAGCTCTTGTGCTGAAACTAGCAATATATATACAAGTGTTGGACAAAATAATGGAAACAGCTTAAAATATCAAACAAATTCATTTTTATATGGGATAGGACTGCTTTGGTTGTAACTACAGCTTGGATTCTACGAGGTATGGACTCGTACAAAGTTTTAATTGTTTCCAAAGGAATTTTTTCCATTCTTCACCTAAAACAGTCTCCTGTTATTGTAGTGATGGCGGTGGAGGATATCGGCTCCTTACCTGTTTTTCCTGAATACACCATAAATGTTCAATAATATGGAGGTCTGGGGACTGTGGTGGGCAGATAAGATGCTGAATTTCACTAAATGTTCCTCGTGCCAATCAGGAACATCTTTAGCTCTGTGAATTGGTGCATTATCATCGCGAAAGATTGCGTTTCCTTCCAGAAACAGTTCCGTAATCATAAGATGAATTTGATCAGATAAAATGCTTAAATAGTCTTGACTATTAATTCTGCCATGAAAAGAAGCCATTGGGCCTGCGGATTTCCAAGATATAGCTCCCTCCCCAGATCCACCTCCATGTTTAGCAGTTGGAAGAAGGCAGTCTGGGTCAAATGATTCGTTTGGCTGTCTCTACACGTATACTCGGCCGTGATCGGAAATAAGGTAAAGGATGACTCGTCCGAGAAAATGACCTTCCACTTCTCTAGGGACCAATTCTGTAGGTTTTTACTCCACACATCGCTTTGCAACGTTTGTTTTTGAAAGCTGTTGTTTTCTGATTGCAGCCCTCCCGTGAAATCTGGCTTTGTGCAACTCTCGGCCAACAGTTTATGTGGAAACTTGATTCCCGACGTGGTTATTAAGCTCTGCAGTAATTTTTTGAGCTGTGCTTTTATGATCCTTCCTAACAATTCGCGGTCCCTATCTGAAAGTTTTGGCTTTCTTCCGGAGTTTTGTTTCAACGAGTATGTTTTTCTGTCTTTCCCAAAGGCTGTCATTTTCGAGGCAGTAGTTCTTGATACACCAAATATTTCGGCTAGTTTTGTTACGCTAGCGTCTGCCATACGAACACCAACAATTTTACTTGTTTCTAATGATATCTGAAAAGAAACAGCAATTTTAGCAAACCATATCAAGCAACATTAATAATAAATCAAAAAGCATAAAAATAAAGAAGCTTTTGACTGTTGTAAAGATACTTCAAAATTATGATGCTATGATGCTGGGTGTTTCCATTATTTTGTCCAACCCCTGTATATACATACACGCACACACATATATACATACACACATATATCCACACACACACACACACACACACACACACACACACACACACACACACACAAACACACACACATATATATATATATATATATATATATATATATATATATGAAACTTAGAGAGTACACTGGTCCGCAGGGAATTTTAATCCCAGAGCCTAAATCAGTGAGAGACCTGGGTATCGACATGAGTGATGATACCTCTTTCCATGTGCACATTACCAGGATGGCAACAAAGTGCAGACGATTGGATGGATGGATCCTGAGAACATTCAGAACCAGAGATAAGGAAACCATGATGATCCTCTGGAGGACATTCGTGCTCAGCCGCCTGGATTACTGCTCACAGCTGTGGTCACCCACCAGTCTGAAATTAACAGCAGACCTTGAAGCAATCCAGAAGAGCTTCACAAAGAAGATTGCCTCTTTGCAACTGCTCAGCTACTGGGAAAGGCTGAAACAGCTAAGACTCTACTCCCTGCAGAGAAGGCGGGAGAGGTATGCAGTAATATACATCTGGAAGATCCTGGAAGGAATTGTGCCAAATGTTGGCATTGAAAGCTACACCAATGCCAGAACGGGACGACACTGCATAGTGCCAAAGATCCCAGCAATGCCATCGTGCTTCAGGACGAGTTACTGCAACAGCTTGGGATTCAGGGGCCCACAGCTTTTTAATATTCTCCCAAAGAGCCTGAGGAATCTGCACAAAGTAGATGTAGGAGTTTTTAACTCAAGGCTGGACCTCTTCCTATCGAGAGTCCCAGATGAACATACCTCGCGGCAGGAGGTGCAAATGAGGGTTGCTAAATTAAACTCCATTCTTCACCAAGTGCCACATATTGTAAGAGGCTCCCTGTAATAACAGTGTAGCAACACGGTGGTGCATCAGCATGGCCGCAGCTCTAAGCTGAAACTATTAATATATATATATATATATACATATATATATATATACATATATATATATATATATATATATATATATATATATATATATATATATATATATATATATTTTGGTCAGCTAATCTATCGAATACATAGAAACATACAGGCCAACAACCTTTACACCTACCTACATTTTCTTCTGAACATCAAAGTACAAGACTAACATATTTCAATAATAACAACGCGATGACATGCCAGGCTATTAACCTCATATTCCAAATATAAACAGTAAATATCCTAAATATGAACAAGAAACTATCCATCCAGAACATAACAAATAATAAATTTATATATGTGTGTGTGTGAGTGTGTGTGCGTGTCTTTGTGTTTGTATGGATATCTATATACATGTATGTAGTATGTATATAATATATATATATATATATATATATATATATATATATATATATATATATATATATATATATATATATATATATATATATATATATATGTATGTATGTATATATCAAGTTATAACCAACGTACAAGGTAGTACACAGCATTGTTAGAAATAAGAGTCCAAACGCCTCAAGAACCGCAGTAAATCATTTATACACACTAGTAAATTCGAGGAAACGAGTATATAAAAAGCCAGCTTACCAGCAGAATACTCAGTCACACGTTAAATCCAGAGCATCTTAGTGACTGGACTGCTTCATTTAGTACTCATCGACGAAATGTAACCAATACATACTTAACTGTCAAATGTCACCGGATCATATTTCATGTAGCAGTATTTAATTAATGATAAGTTCACAAGTGGATAAATAAACTAGTTTCCATAGAATCAAACGATGACAGAATTGTTCTCTTAACATATTTTTAATTTGCTTAATTACTGAAGGTGCTGCTAATTTGTCATTTGTTTATTTGTGAAGGAAAATAATTCCGCAAATATAATGAATTTCCAGAAACTATATATTATCACTCAATATAGAATCTACATTCTGTATATTTTAATTATTCAATCGATTAGTAGAATTAATTGATATAGTAATTCAATAAATGATAATTAGCTGTTTATGCAATTAATAGTTTAATGGTTCTATAATGTAACTGATCATTACTAATTAACATGTAAACGGAAACGTTAGGGTGAACGTATATATGTATACACACACACACACACACACACACACACACACATGTATATACATACATATATACATATACCAATAATAATAAAAGGTAAAATTAATCAATTAATCAATGAATTAATGAATTAATTATTAATAATTATACCAAGTAGTTCAGTACGTTAAAATAACCCTTTAGGATAACATTATACAAATATTCTATAAGCATAAGCATAATTATAATCAGGGGACAGCTAATTGCTTCACCACGCACCGAAGTTAGAAATAGCAGTTAAAATACTTTTTCCACTACCATAAATACCTCCCCGACCGTAACACACTTTTTTTACGAAGGTAAAGAGAAAAAATAACGAATCCACACGACTTAGATTAGCCACATTCGCGTCTCGGAATTAAAGTAAAGTTATAATCACTTACTTATTTCACCTCAACAGTGTAGCGTTTCAAATATAAATTTGAGGGTGCTAGAATTAAATATGTACGCGATCAAGTGTCATCGCATAACTGATGTTTAACCAACACTTCCAAAAATATACAGCCGAATGAGGGAATGGCATCACAACGCAGCGCTACGTTGACCAGATCCTAAGACCTTACATCGTGCCCGTCTTAGCGCGTCACCATAGCCACTTGTTCAAGCAGATCAATGTTCCCTCCCACACGGCCAGGAACACCATGAACTTCCTGTGTCAGCACAACATCAGAACCATGCTGTCGCCGGCTCTCAGCCCGGATTTGAACCCAATTGAATACCTGTTGGACGAAACCCCGAGACGGCTGAACTAGGTGGTCCCAAGGCCGACAACTCGTGTGAAACTGAAGGCAGCTTTCCTCAGGGTGTTGGTCCAGTTGCCAATGGCTTTTGTAAACTGCCTCATGCACATCATGTACCGATGGTGTCTGCCCGTTTTGAACACCCTCCGATGGCCTACACGGTATTGAAAATGTCACGCCCCACACTCTTGATCTGCTGGATCCACTTACTACCAGAACACATGACAATGACACATAGACTGTGGTCAAAGTGTATCCAAGAAATTGACTTAATCAGATTTATCAAAATTTATCTCTGACTTAATAAAATTGAAACGTATTCCGCAGTCACACGCCTTGCGTTTCTTTTGCGGTTCAATGTACAAATATATTCTCTTTTATTCTCTTTTACTCTCTTTTACACGTTTCAGTCACTTGACAGCAGCCATGATGGAGTGCCGCATTTAGTCGAAGAAATCGACCCCTGAACTAATTCTTTTAAAGCCTACTACTTATTTTATTGGTATATTTTGCCGAACCGCTAGGTTTCGAGGACAGAAACTCACCAAAATCAGTTAAGTGAGGGTGCTGGGAGAAGCACTGACACAAAGATACACATGCATAAATATATATATACATATACATATACATGACGGGCTTCTTTCAGTTACCTTCTACCAGATCCACTCACAAGGTTTTGTTCAGACGGAAGCTATAGTGGAAGACACTTGCCCAAGTTGTCACGTGGTACGAGTGAACCCAAAGTCATATGATTGGAAAACAAACTTCTTACCACACAGCCACAAATTTATTTTAATATGGGGTAGGACCGCCTTGGGCAGTAATTACAGCTTGAATTTTACGGGGCATGGACTCGTACAAAATTTGAATTGTTTCCAAAGGAATTTTTTCCATTCTTCAAATAAAACTGTCTCCAGTTCTTCTAGAGATAATGGTGGAGGATATCGACTCCTTACATGTTTTCCTAAAATGCACCATAAATGTTCAATAATATGGAGATTTGGGAACGGTGGTGGCCAGATAGGATGTTCAACTTCACTAGAATGTTCCTCGTGCAATTTAGTAACAATTTTAGCTGTGTGAATTGGTGCATTATTATCCTTAAAGATTGCGTTTCCCTCCGGAAACAGTTCCGCAACGATAGTATGAATTTGATCAGATAAAATGCTTAAAAAGTCTTGACTATTAATTCTGCTATGCAGGGAAAATGTGGGGACACCGGATTTCCAAGATATATCTCCATAGATCATCACAGGCCCTCCTTCATGTTTAACAGATGGAAGAAGGCAGTCTGGATCAAATAATTCTTTTGGCTGTCTCCACACGTATACTCGGCCGGTGGTCGGAAATAAGGTAAAGGAAGACTCGACCGAAAAAATAACATTTTTCCACTTCTCTAGGAACAAGTTCTCTAGGCTTTTACTCCAGTCTAAACGCTTTCCAACTTTTGTTTCTGAAAATAGTGGTTTTCTGATTGCAGCCCTCCCGTGAAATCCGGCTTTGTGCAGCTTTTGGCGAACGGTTTACATGGAAACTGGGTTCTCGAGGTGGTCATTAAGCTCTGCAGTAATTTTGAGAATTGTACTTTTGTGATCTTTTCTAACAATTCGTGTAAGAGTCCGACGGTCCCTGCCTGAAAGTTTTGGCTTTCTTACGAAGTTTTAATTCGACGAGGTTTTTCCCTCTTTCTGAAAGGCTGTCATTAATTTTGAGACAGCAGTTCTTGATACACCAAATATTTAGGCTATTTTCATTACGGTGTCTATTGTTATTTTTATCCCATATCATATCGGAATAACCATGATGCAACACCGAAAAACTGACTCACAAGTCAGTATCAATAGACGGTTGCCTACATAATGAAAGCGGATATTTATTTGCGTACTATTAACGTTACAATAAATGAATTTAAAAGTTATAGATAGATAGATAGATAGATAGATAGATAGATAGATAGATAGATAGATAGATAGATAGATAGATAGGTAGGTAGGTAGGTAGGTAGGTAGGTAGGTAGGTAGGTAGGTGGATAGATAGATAGATAGATAGATAGATATACACACGCACATTATCGGCCACACATACGTAGTGTTTGTGCTTTGTTTAAATACCTACTCGCAGTAGAATAGCTTTCAGGCAAAGCTCCCCGAAATGAACACCGGATGTCCCATACAATGTATATATATATATATATATACAAAATTAAGTGGAATGACCAGCAAAAGTGGACTCCTATATGCTAGAAATAGATGCTAATTCATCTAACCACGAAGAATACGTTCCCAAGAAAAAATTTCACCGAGACACCAGACTGTAAAAGGGCAAGACAAATGAAAATATA
Source organism: Octopus bimaculoides (assembly GCF_046866305.1). NCBI lineage: Eukaryota > Metazoa > Mollusca > Cephalopoda > Octopoda > Octopodidae > Octopus > Octopus bimaculoides. The sequence continues at coordinate 143,895,382 of NC_142930.1, forward strand.
CGAAAAAAAACCCCATTAACCTACGTACCAATGGTTTCACCTGTTAATATCTACACAAGCAAATATCTGCAGGATCATCAGCGTAGTCTGTATATTTATAAAATATAATTTCCAGAACTAGACACAACGTTTACCCGAAAGTAAGCACCTGTAAAGTTTTTCAAATTACATTCAGTGTATTTTTTCAAATGCCTTCAATCTGGCGCGGTGAGGCCGGAAATAACTCTGCAGTTAATAAATTTCTGCAGCTAATTTACCGGTTAGAGAACATCGTTATTTAAAAATTTTATAATAAGGGTAGAAATTGATATTAATCAATTAAAACCAGTGGTCTAGCGTATTTCAAAAAATCCGAACATTAAAATTATATTACATACAAAATTAAGAGGAATGACCAGGAAAAGCAGACTCCTATATGCTAGAAATAGATGCTGATTCATCTAACCACGAAGAATACGTTCTCAAGAAAAAATTTCAGCGAGACACGAGACTGTAAATTATATTTTATGAATCGACATTATATATATATATATATATATATATATATATATATATATAAACAGAAAGAGATAGATAGATAGATAGATAGATAGATAGATAGATAGATATCTTTTTATTATAGCCACACAGGACTAAATACAGAAAATGGACAAATTACAAAGTAGAGCTTTTCTTGGGGGTGGGGGTGATAATTTCGATCAAAAGGGATCGCGGAAAAAAAAGGTGGAGATTTCGATCAAAAGGGATCGCGGGAAGAAAAAAAAAAAAGGAAAAACGTGGGGGGGGGGGGCGATCAATAGGGATCGTGTATAACAGTCAATGTAAAAAACGGGGAACAGATTAGGTTTATCCGTGGAGAGAAAAGCCTACGGAAAAGACCACGGTCACCTCAGGCTTTTTTTTTCTTTTTTTAAAGGTACATGAAAGTAAGTACCTTCTTTCTTTTTGTCTCTTTTTGTTACAAGTCTATGCTTAAAATGGTGTCGTCTTTCAATTCTTACCATTCTTTCCACATTTACCCATTTTTTATTGAAACTTTCATTCGACAACACTTTCCTCTCGATCCTCATCCTCCTTTTCAAGTGGTACTTGAAAAAGTTGACGAGGGACTGACCAGAGAGGAAAGTGTTTGTTTGTAGACCTTTCAAACGCGTCCACCACACGCATTTTTTGCCATAGCTATCAGTGTTACAAAAACCGTTTTTCGTTCCCGTTTAAAGCAAGGTGGTGGAACAATATTCACGATAGACTCGGCTGATAAGTGGGCTAGTCCCACACGCGACAACAGCCATTCGACGAAGGTCCACAGCTCTGAAATATCTGGACACTGCACGAATGCGTGCAGAACGGTTTCGTCGCTCTGACCGCATCTCGGGCAGGTCGGTCCGGTGGTTTTCGAACCGTGTCTGTAGATCTTCTCTCGAACTGGTAGTGCGTCTCGATAGCATTGCCAAGCCAGGGATCTCTGGAAATTATCCATAGGCCCCGGCCCGAACGTCGTCTTGAAAAGGCGGGTTAGGAATTTCTCGTCGACACCCAGGTTTGCCCCGAGAGTGTCGTCAGACCTCCCCTACACTAGTCCTCTATAGAACGCATTGGTCGTTTGAAAGTTGCACAAGTTTGTTCCCGGGCGGCAGACCTGTTGTAGAGCTTGGCGATACTCGCGGTGCCAATCGCCCAGTTTCGGTCTCTTCCTGATCCTTGTTTGCAGTTCGGTGAGTGAGACGAGCTGCGGGAAGGCGTGCCTCACAAACGGTGCCCACACCTGTTCACCGTCGTCAATGAAGTTCCAGAGATGCCGCAGTCTCAGCGCATGTCTGCGCATCATTAACTACGGCATCCCCAGTCCTCCATGTAACGGTTGTTGACAGCAAATGGTTCGCCTCACCATCGGAACGTCACCCTTTCACAGAAAGCGGAAAAGTATGCGTTCTAGTTTTGTGATGGTGGCATCGGGACAAGGCATGACGGTCAGGCGGTAATAGATAGATAGATGTTGTATTTATATATATACGTACACATGTCAACTGCGTTTCAAATATGCAATTTAATTTGGGAGGATAAAATATAACTTTCAAGCTTTTATGAGCTTTGTATTTTAAATCCGTGTATGTTTTAAATCCGTGTCATTAATTTTTTTGCTCTTTGTATTCCCATTACTATCCCCAAACCTAGTTATATAGTTTCCAAAGCAGTATCAGTGATACAAACTTATTGTACTTTTCCTAATTTCACTGAATAAATTTGTTAAATGTTGCAGAATATGTATTAAATCTTACATGTTATTTTACTTTGTTTGCTTCGAAAAACAACAAACTATGGCATGTTTTCTTTTTTAAATCATCCACATTGTTATTCTAAAATTTAAGATGGATTACTTACTTTCTGTCTTGGAGTCCATATTATAGGTATTCGCTTTTATTCTGGCATCGAGTATTTGCTTAAAAGATTCCCAAAAACCTGAAATAAGCATTATTCGGATATATGCAAACTATGCTTCCTCCAATAAATCTTTACATAAATCACATCAAAGCAATGAATATGGCTTTCAATTGTCTTTATTTACATATACACATATGCACACAAGTTTGTAGATCTGGATTCGTATATGATAATTATATGTACATGCACGCACATATCTACTCATTCATAATTCTATGTGAGTACCTCTCTCTTTCCACACTGTCCTTCTTTCTGTAAAAATTGTTGAAACTAGTTTGGTATGTATGTAAATAATTCTACTTAAGAACAACTACACGTTTTTGAAATTCCGGTGTATTTTCAAACCTCAAAACAAATTCTCATATATTTATATATATATATATATATATATATATATATATATATATATATATATATATATATATATATATATATATATATATATATATATGTAGTTATATATATACATGCAGGGATAGAGCTAGAGAGAGTGAGTGGAGAGAGCACTACGTGTATGAAGACTGCGTTGGCGAATACTGCCAGATTCCTCGCACGAATCACTATATGTGCGTCCGTGGTTGCGTATAAGTGTTTGTCCCTGTGTGTAAGAAAAGATTAATAACGTGTCAATATGTTACTAGATTCGCATATTAATGTACCTTCCATATGTACGATAGCATATGACCATGCAGCGTCATGTATACACACACACACAAGCACACACACACACACACACACACACACACACACCTATGAAAATTTGAAAAACGTGTAGTTGTTTTTAAATAGAATTATTTACATACATACCAAACTAGTTTCAACATTTTTCTGTACATCATTGATAGAATTTTATAAAAAAAAGGGGGGTTTAACAGAGTTTTAAAGTACGGACAATCATATAGTTATATGTGTGTGATTATGTGCATGTGCGCATGTGTGTGAGTCTGTATTTGAGTTTGTGTATGTGTGTTGGTGGGTGTGTGTGTACACAGAAACGAAACCGGGTGAATTCATAGAATCTAGTACAATACAATTCTATGTGTGTTCATCTATTATTGTAGATACATCCGCATATCTCATCTACGCATACATAGGGACTTTTTGAAACTTTGCTGATGATAATTTATACATACAAACATATACACACATATCCAACTTAATGTCTATTGGATGTTGTGAGAGTCACATTTATAAAACAAAAAGGCAATTAGGACAAGATATTAAAAGAAGTATGTAGGATATCATATCGCTGGCGAGGTTGTGTAATAAGATGCTTGCTTCCAGTCACATTGTTCCGGGTTCACGCCCACTGCGTCTCAACTTGGACAAATGTCTTCTGCTATAGCTTCGGGCCGACCAATGCCTTTTGAGTGGATTTGTTTGGCACAAGCTGAAAGAAGCCCTGTCATATACGTGTGTGTGTGTGTGTGTGTGTGTGTGTGAGTGTGTGTGTGTGTATGTGTGTGTGTATGTGTGTGTCATCGTGTCTGTCTTCGACCCCCACCACACCGTTTGAAGCCAGTTTTGGTGTGTTTACGTCCCTGTAACCTAGCGGTCGGGCCAGAAAGACCGATGGAATAAGTACGAGACTAATAAAAGAATAAGTGCTGGGCTCAATTTGAACCAAAACCCTTCAAAATGGTGTCCCAGTACGGCCGCACTCTAATTACTGAAACAAATGTAAGGAAAGATAAAACAAAAAACATAAATTTGAAAGAAAAGAAACAGTATAGAACTGTTATATTGGGTATTTAAGTACGGTAGATCATGCCTTGGTCACTGTTCACTTCTGACAAGAAGCTATTATGAAGTATGCATGAGAGCACAAAACTAGATGTAAAAATATTAGGGGACCTCAATGTCTCTTTTTTTAACAGAACTTTTTTCAATGAAGACAAGAAATTGTGGAACAAATATTTCAAACCAGCACAATGCGCTTCAAACTACACAAACATGTGTGCCAAAGTTAAAAGATAAACACCCGACTGTTGATGTATAATTTTAAAGGTTAACAATTTCTAATACCGGCACTAATATCTGCAATATCTGCACCAAGCTCATTGACCTTGCTATTTATAAAGAGACAGTAACAGATCAAGGATCATCCTTACCTTAATATAAGACTGAAGTTTTAAATCCTTTTGTGAATTATATTAAATATTTACTGTTCGAGAAAACATTGAAATAGCTCTATGAAATTATGGGAAAAACACGATAAAAAGGCTACAATTCAACATGTCTCCTATATACCTCTACATGAGCTGTTCCAAACATACGGCAAAACGTCTGTGGGTGTGGGTGATGCGTGCGCATGTGAGTATGTATGAGCGTATGTGTAAGTTTGTATATACTAGCTGTTAGGATGAGTAAGAGAGAGGAAGTAGTTTTAAGATGTGCGCATATGTGTATAGCTTTCAATGGCTTTTTGATTTCTACTGTGGAACAGATCTACAAATTTATGGAGTGAACGCATATTCCATTAAATGGATTAAAGTCCAATAGAATATTTTTGCATATTTTGCCAAACTCAAATGAACTTCCTGTATAATTGTTATGATTTGATGTGCGAGTGTGAAAATATTTAGCATCGCAAAACTTACATATCCATGTGTACAGGACGACATAAAAGTTTAATATAAGGGAATTTCATGATCACTTATGTATCTATAGCAAGTGAAAATCGAAATTTTACAAAATCACAAAAAGCTTACACTTTCGTTAGTTTAGCATACTATACGTTATAGCGTATAGAATCTTCAATCAGTAGAGATGTATGACCTTTTGAGGAATCAATACTTCAACGCTCTGTATCGCAGACATATCCAGAATATATACCACACTCTGAAACACGTTTACGTTGTCAGAGTTTTGAGATTTGGTCCAGCCGTGGTAATATATGCAAATTAATAATGTTATCTACAAAATCTTTTTTCTGTTTAGTTCTTGAATCAACTCTTGGAATGGTCGAGAAATATATTTAGCGCTTTTGTATTCAATGAAATTATAGTGAATGGTTTAGGAATTCCGAAAATAAATTGATCTGCGGAGGTGTAGTTTCAAAATATTTACAAATTCGTCTCTAAAATATCTAACCAGTCACTATACCAACAGATGAGATTTACTTAGTATTCAGTAAAGAAATATTTCCCACATCTATAGACAAATATTTTACTATGCTAATGTGAAAAGTGATATATAACGAAAATACATGAATATATTACACGTGTAGGTTTAAGAATACTAACTGAAGATCTTCATAGAATATTAAATACAGCACATTATTTATAAATAAAATTATGTACGCTTATATATATATATATATATATATATATATATATATATATATATATATATATATATATATATATATATATATATATATATATATATATATATATATATATATATATATATATTGCACAAAGTAAGGAATTGAGAAATATCATTACAGATCAAAATATAACTCTCAGTAAGAGACAAACTAAAAACTTGAAAAAGCTATTAACAAAGGCAAGGTTTGACCTCAGCAACAAAAATCAAACATTCACTGTATCCAAATGCAATGATAGCCGATGCGGTACATGCCGATCAATCAATACCGGCCCATATATGAACACAAAAACAGGGAAAATATTCACCAATGCGAACATGAACTGCAAAAGTAGAAATCTAATCTACTGCATCAAATGCCCTAATTGTGAAGAACTGTACGTTGGCCAGACAGGTAATGCACTATCGGAACGCTCACGGGTGCATCGACAACAGATTAAAAACCCAGAAGTCCGCCAAATACCACTGAGTAACCATCTGGCAACATGTGGTCGTCAAACTTTTATTATATTTCCATTCCATAAACTTTACAACCGGAATGAAATTGAGAGAAAATGCAAAGAAAAGGACTTTATTAAGAAATTCAAACCCACTCTTAACAAACAATGATTACATTTATCTTACTTGGGGTCTAAAAATCTTATCCCTATAACTAAAACACAAAAAATCTCTCAAATGTCATCATTTCTAAAAATAGATTTGGCATCATTTCTAAGAATAGCCAAACACCTACTGGGGTTTAAAAATCTTATCCCTACAACCCAAACACAAAACAATTTCTCAAATGTCATCATTTCTAAAAATAAATTTGGCATCAATTCTAAAAATAGCCAAACACATCTGCTGCTGTCCAAAGGAATTGGTATAAAAGACAGAAAACCAGCCAATCTAATACAGTCTGTTTAAGTCTGTCATACCGGCCATGATGAAATACCACAAGGTATAGAAAATACGTATTCGCCTTTATATATTTAATCCTTTATATTGAACATTCAATATTTTATCTATTCAATAAGACATATTCCATATATTCAATAAGACATTCAATACTTTATTTCATTGTGCCATACATTTTTATTTTATATTATATATTGTATATTATATTATATATTGTATATTCCATATTCTATATCCCACATTGGTTTTGCAGGAATATAAATAAAACATAAAAAACAGAGTGTTGGAACTCTTTTCAACAAAATAATATATTCCTCTATACACAATCATACAAAACCCCTTTTTTTGTATTTACTTTTACTCGCATATATATATATATATATATATATATATATATATATATATATATATATATATATATATATATATATATATATGTATGTATGTATGTATGTATGTATACATATATACATATACATTCATACACACACATACACACGAGGGAGTGCTGAAATGTCCCTGCGTTTGTTTTAGGTAAAAGAAATTACAGGAGCATCAGATAATTATAATTTTTATTCAACTTATTATTCCCTTCTTAGATTCACATACTTACTGCAACGGTACTTCAGTTTTTCTAATCCCTGTAAATGAAATCGGAAGGTCGGACCTTTATTCAGGCTTTTCACGGAAACTTTAAATCTATGAGTTGTTCATAAATATCAAACAAGGTGGGGGATTAGTACTCGAATAACGGAGGTACAATAATATGCTTTATTAATATAACTGCAAGGACATTACAAAAACGTTCCCGTTCGTTGGACCGTCGGATAGTGTTGGTTGAGAATGGAACAACATATGGTTATCTGCATAAACATACAATTACGTTGATAAATACACCTTTGAAAATGGTTTTGTTTCATTGGTCTTTTCAACTAATCGTCTTTTCAATAACCGGTGAAATTAAATTACAATTACGATTTAAAATTATATTATTATAGAAATCGAAGAAAACCTTAAATCAATAATTAGCTTTAGTAGAAGGAAAAAAACCTGTATACCCAGGGTAACTTAATTAATGGTAAAAATAAATTTAAATGATGCCCGTTTAGCATAAAAACATAAAAATAAACTAACATCATAAAAATACATATATATTTTGCAATGCATACACATACCAAAAACCCTATACATACAAATACACACTAAACATACAAATGTTGGTACATGCCAACATACATATACAAACAAATATAGGCAAAACATGAATATATACAAATGCATATATAGGTATCCACGTACACATATATATATGCACATAATACTTCTCGATGTGTATTTCAAATATACAAATTAGTTGTTACAAGCTGGAGAAAGAAAACGAAAAGTAAATCAGAGAATAAGTGGTGGGAGAAAGAAAAAGTAGAAAAAAAGAAGTGGGGGAAGACAGAAAAAAAGGAGGAGAAAATTAGAAAGAGAAAGAGAAAATAGAGAGAGAGAGAGAGAGAGAGAGAGAGAGAGAGAGAGAGAGGGAGAGCAAAATGATTTGGAAGTTGGCGTTCCTAAAAAGTATCTAATTATCGTAAGATATTTCAGAAAGTTCACAAACGCACATATAAAAACGCACATATGAAAAGACATGCATATCTACATAAGTACGTACATACAAGCAATAGTAAGACACATATAACAGTAACACGCGCATACAAATATACAAGGCCAAAGGAACGAGAATGGGCCCCAACTATGCGAACCTGTTAGTTGGCTACCTTGAGGCCCAAATATTCTCAAGTTTCACTGGTCCCACTCCCGAGCTATACGGCCGTTATATTGAGGACTGTGTCGGTGCGACCTCACTCTCCCGCGAACATCTAGACTAGTTCCTCTCTTTTGTCAAATCTTTCCATCCTGCACTATCTCTGACACTTCTGCCTCCTTTCCTTACATTTCGGTCAGCATTCATCACTCCACTCTCAACACCTCCATCCACTACAAACACACAGACTCACACTCACACCTCAACTTCTCCTCCTTCCACTCTCCATCCCCTATTCCCAATTCCTCCGTCTACGCAGGCAATGCAGTGACAACCATGACTTTGAGACTCAGTCTCAACTCATTGCTCGCCACTTCATTCTAAGTAGACATCCCCTCACCACTATCCACACTGCCCTTGTCAGAGTACTTTCCGTTGACAATGCATCTGATCTTCCCTCCCGCACCAGCCCCGCCGTCTCCTATTTATCTTCACCTACCACGCCATCACCCTACCGTCCGACAAACGGGAACGTGACATTCTGAGTAGCAATATATGTAATGCTTTTGCAGCTTTATTAATAAAACATATATATATAAACACACATACCTATATATGCCTTTCTGAATTCATGGATGTATGTATGTCCGTCTGTCTGTTTATATGTATGTATCTATGCATGAATTATTGTTTTTTATTATTATATCTATTTCCACGTTTTGGATGCGTTCTTTGTAGCTTGCACGAAATGTAAATTATGCTATCTCATTATCATCGAATTCTGAAATAATTCGTAGTAGACAATGATTGCTACTATATAATTAATAGCTAGGCAAAACGAAAATTTTATTTCCATTGTATTAGAACTGAAATTGAAATTTTTACTTTCAGTGAGCAACTTCAATAAGCATTGTTCACTTATGATTTTAATATATCCTGTATGTCTATTTATGTTAGCATGCCACATTATTATTTCTATTCCAGAAGTAAAGGAGACTGTAAAGTATACCTACAATTTCAAATAAGGCAGAAATGCACATCTAGCTTTATAACTGGTCACTGCTTCCGGTAAAAATTTTTGATAAAAAGACAGCACATTCATAAAAGACAATATGTTTACGTTCTGAGTTCAAATTTCGCCAAGATCGACTTTGCTATTCATCCTTTCAGGGACGATAAATTAAGTACCAGTTGCGTACTGCAGTCGATCTAATCGACTGGTCCCGTCGTTCAAAAATTTCGACCCTTGTGCCTTGCGTAGAAAAAATATATTCGGACGGTATTTGAGATATATTTATATACGTTTAATACAATATACACAGGATTATTTCAAGTTCATACTGCTTCTATTATATGAGACGGAAATATTATTCAGTCGGACAGTGGTGGTGATGGCGGGAGGGGTTTAGATCTTTCTCCTCCCACTACTCTCTATCTAAACACCCCCGACTCCTCTTTCTAAAACACTTAGTTCTCCACAAAATCATTTTTTAATCTCCATTCTGTCAACGACTGAAATGCAAAATTATTTCCTGTAGACGGAGGTTGGTGGTATCCGATGATGGTATCAAATTATAAGCATTATTTTGGATCGCTAAGCCCCAGAAACAGCTGTTGGCATCGTAAAACTCTTACTCAGCCTCTTTAATTCCTGATATCATTTCCATTCTGTATAAGTCGGACTTCTTTTATATTTATACATATACACATTCTTTGTATTAAATGTATTTAACAGTTTTTGTATATCGACTTCACTAACTTGCCAGTCCTAATATATATATATATATGTATATATATATATATATATATATATATATATATATATATATATATATATATATATACATATGAAGAGATTTGTTTTGTTTTTTTCGTTTTCTATCTGGCGTACCTTGATAGCTTCATATTTTACCATGGTCATACTTCGGTCAGAATTAAATTCATCTCCTTTCTCACTACCCGTTTTTGTTTCTGTGCACATGTATTAGTGCGCGCGCACACACACACACATACATACACACAAATAGATAGATACATACCTACATACATTCATATGCATACATATTTTTATACATCCATGAAGACATGCAAACTTACATACACAGAGATACATGCAGATTTTGACATACAGAGAGAGAGAGGGACAGAATTGTGATAGCAGTAGAAGCTACTTAAATTTTTCGATGATTATTAGATTTAACTGCAGTATTCTTCAAACTTGAGAATGCAAACTTATGGTTTATGAAGAAAATTCCTTTTAATGAATAAGATTTCTTCAACAGATACTTGGAATAGGGTACCAAATAATCGGCAAATTAAAAGATGTATAAATGTAACTTAATTCCTTGAGGCAAAAATAGTTACAAATTATAGAAAGAGATTATCTCTCGTAATTTTCTTGTAAATAAAATCTAAGCATGTAATTACCGCTGTAAGCTATTAATGGAGGAGACTGCATTCTTTCTCATGCTCAGCTATACTATGAAATAATAGGATGTTACATGAAAAAGTCCAAATGCACTCATCACCTGAACATGTTGGTGCTTGCTGCAAGTTTGGACTTCCGATCAATTCGAGAACATTTAAATCCCGTTATTGCTGGCTATTTTATATCAATATTTTTTATACATTTTAAAAGCGACAAGCTGGCAGAAGCGTTAGTCCGCCGGGCGAAATGCTTAACGATATCTCGTCTGTCTTTGTGTTCTCAGTTCAAATTCTTATGCGCTCATTCTGTTGTCTGTAAAAAAGTCCGCTTTATGTTTCCGTTCCTTTTTTGACGTCCTGTACCCGGATATGCATCTATATATACATGTAGATGTAGGTATGTACATATATGTATGTATACATGCATATGTTCATATATCATTTGTATTATTATATATATATATATATATATATATATGTACTTTCTACTCTTTACTATTTTACTCTTTTAGTTGTTTCAGTCGCCTTTAGTCGAGCAAATTAACCCCAGGACTTATTCTTTGGAAGCCTAGTACTTATTCCATCGCTCTCTTTTGCCGAACCGCTAATTTACGGGGACGTAAATACACCACCATTGGTTGTCAAGCGCTGTTGGGGGGTGGGAGACAAACACAGACACACAAACATATGCACACGTACACACACACACACGCGCGCACACACACACACACACACACACACACACACACACACACACACATATATATATATATATATATATATATATATATATATATATATATATATATATATATATACGAGAGGCTTCTTTCAATTTCCGTCTACCAAATCCACTCACAAGGATTTGGTCGGCCCGAGGCTATAGGAGAAGACACTTGCCCAAGGTGCCACGCAGTTGGAATGAACCCGGAACCATGTGGTTGGTAAGCCAGCTACTTACCACACAGCCACTCCTGTTGTGTATTTGTGTAAGATATATATATAATAATCCGAATTATCCACGTTAGGTGTTCAAATTCGGTTAGTCAAAGCTTTAAAAGGCGTAGTTCGTAAGGTTCAGGTGACATTATGATTCGTTCAACTTCTATACTAGATGTGTGCGTGTGTGTGTGTGTGTGTGTGTGTGTAAATTATAATTAAAATTATTAAGATTTGAAATTTACAATTTAGCATCCGAATATTACTTCGGTTATCTCCCTTGTAATGTGCCGGCAGAGTACGTTTACTTCTTATTCCTACTTTAGCAATTTACTTCAGCAATTCCCCGGTGCATGTTGAGTATATTCTAACTAATTGATACGGACGGCAGAGTACGCTGGAAACTTTTTTTATCATAATAATCGTTTCGGCATAATTATGCACTGCTCCTTGGAGGGTGGGGAACGATGTAATACATTCCAGTGCACGCCACAGTGCAGAAATTCCTCATCAGGTGACATAACAAGATTCCACGTTACCTAAGTGACATTTCGTTAATTGGCTTAGCTAGATTATGTTAGTTGTAATTGCGCCTAAAATACATTGTTGATGAATGAAGAATAACTGTGGTATTGTTTTCTGGGCTGGATATACAGACAGAAAGTGGGTGACAAAGGCGTGTAGGCCTGGATATATAAGCATACAAATGTGTGTATATACGCATGCAAGCATATTCGTACGTATGTAAGTGTGGTTATATCTATGTACATATACACGTACGTATGGACGTATGTATATACCTACGGTTATATCTACGTATGTAAGCATGTATGTATCTATGTATGTATATAAACATGTATGAAAGTGTGTATGCATGCATGTATATAAACATATATGTATGTATGTATGTATGCATGTATGTATGTATGTATGTATGTATGCATGTATGTATGTATGTATGTATGTATGTATGTATGTATGTGTGAACACATTTTTTACTCTGAATATGTATGAGGTTGTATACTCCTCGATAAGCCTGTTGATATGACTTTTGTATATATATATATAAATATATGGATAAGTCTATGTAAATATGGGAATGGCCCACGTATGTATATAGATGAGTGTATATGTGCCTGTGCAAATATCTGTATATATAGCCGTATGTGCATATGGACCTATGTCGGGACATTCTTTTCTATTCTAGGTAAAGCCCCGAAAATTTTAGGGAGGGGGCCAGTCAATTAGCTCGACCACAGTTCGCAACTGGTGCTTAATTTAACGACCCTGAAAGGATGATAGACAAAGTCGACCTCGGTGGAATTACAACTCAGATCGTAAAGAAACGCGAAATACCGCTAAGCATTTTGCCCGGTGTTCTAACAATTCTGCCTGCTCGCCGCCTATGTTGAGATATTGACCTGAACTACATCCCCATCAAATTCTTATCCACACCGTCATGCTTAGCAAGAATTACCAACAATCAAAGTGCTCGGCACGCCTTATAGTGACTTTCATTCGAAAGCCATTTTATCCTTTGTCCCTTTATTTTTGCATTATAATTTTTTGTCAGCCACTTCCCGTCTGTATATCTAGCCCAGAAAACTATATCACAGTCATTCTTCTTTCATCATGAATGTATTTGATATGCGACTACTACCAACACCATCTAGCTAAACCAGCGCTCCACAACACGTACGCATATTTTTAGTTCAGGTGTGCCAGCCAATTTTAATAAGTGTACTGCAAGAGAAACAAGGTTACGGAGCACTGAGCTAATCCTATTAGCGAAATGTTACTTATTATGCCACACACACACACGCACTCATATAGATATATAAGCATTTATGTGTGTGAGTTTGTGCGTCTGTCTCTATCGTATGCATGTGTGTGTGTACCAACGTGAGACTTACGATTGCGGATGTGAGTTGTGTTATTTGTTTCATATTTAGATACAATATCAAGGCAACAACAGCAAAGTGAACTGTGAAGTAAAATTAAAACGAACGGCACAATAAAATGCGGCCAACCGATAGCAAGAAAAATACAATGTCGTCTGATTCTATCGGAGTATAACATAACATGGAAAAATTTGTATGTATGAGATATTTTACTCAATGCATAAGCCATTCAAAAACTTTCTCGTGATAATATTTGCTGTTTCTGAGTTAATTGTGTACTTATATCAAAGAACATCGATAAGTGAAACATCTTGTTCTTTGATATCAATCCATTTCTTGAATTTCAGTTCCATTTTTATTGAAGATCGATTGGTCCAGCAACGCAATCTGTGTGTCCTGCGAATTATTATAAAACTGAGTTTGTTGTACTTTATAGAAAAATATTCAGTTTTTTTCCTATGCCTTACTCTTTGACACACCACACAGGTGATAGTGAATGTTAAAATCTATAATCTTATAAAATTGTCTTTAAGCTTTTAAAAATAAACAATATTACTTTGTAATTATACAGTATGTCTAAACATATTAAATGTATTCTCGGCTTATTTTCCTCTGCAAAATGATTGTGGCTTTCTTTATTCCGCTCTGTTGCTTTTAGAATATGAGCGCCCGTAGCAACACAATTGAAATAGTTCTTTCATTACGAATGGTTCAAGTTGACACCAGATGTTTCAGATCAATTCAAAAGCACCACATTGTATAAACTAATTCATGAATATCTGGAATTGGAAATACCAAATTATTTAAAGAGAAAATTCAGGACGAATTCAGGAATAAGATGGTAAAGTGATTATGATTTTCTGGACTCCATTATAAATGGAGCACTTATTTCCCTTTCACACAGCTATTCGAGGTTGCGATTATAGTTGCAATAGTGGGTATTACGTTGCTTTAATCACGTTAATATGTATTCTTGTAATTTCACGCGGAAAATGAAATGAAGCCATTACTTGAATATTAATGGAATATTTCTATTTCATAATCCTCTTAGGCAACTCGCTAGCTTGAAAATTCCCCCAAAGATAAAAGCATGTCATCCCTTAAAGGAATTAGATATACATGAGATCAGAGAGGTATTATTTCAAAGTAATCTTTCTTATGAAACGTTATCCTTCTCTTGGCTTAGCTAACAAAATATGCCAAGCTTCAAAATCATGAAGGTGTCGCACAACATATTAGTATGTTTGGCACATAACCTCATATAACCTCATATAACAGCCCCGGTCCCTTCAGGAGCTTTACGTGCTTCTCTGTAAACTATTAATTATTCAAAAACCAATAGATTTTACTGTTTCTAACTAGAAAATATCGAACATGTAAGGAATGTCTAGACAAGCTGTAACTATTTCTTGTAAAAAGACTTTATTGGCGCGCTAAGATTTTCTCTCATCTGTATAATTAGGTTACCAAAATTTAAGAGAATTTACAAGTTGTTTACCTTTTATGTTACTCTTAGCAATGAAACTAATCCTGTACCTTCTCCAGCATCGAGGAAATAATCTAGAGTGAATGCGACAAACTCAAATAAAAACTATTCTCTGGTGTTTTGATTTTTCCGTAACGTCTGGATATTTTTTTTTATACATCCCCCAAGGCCAATATTTTACAGCTAGTCTCACACATTACTATTTTCATCTGGCTAATTTCATTGAATTTATTAGTTTTCAGATGCTTACAATCATACATTTCCTTGACGTAATATTTACTTATGATCAATATTTCACCGTGAATTGGCAAGGAGCTGGCACAATCGTTAGCACGCCGGATAAAATGCCTAACGGCATTTCGTCCACCCTTATATTCTGAGTTCAAATTCCGCGGAATTCGACTCCAAAGTACCAGCTGAATACTGGGATCAATATCATCGACTTGCTCATCCACCGAAATAGCTGGCCGCTTGCCAAAATCTGAAACCAGTATTTCACTGTGCTTTACTTCTTTCGTACATTCCCTTTAGACTTTTACCTTGTATTTTAGCACAGTTGTTTTTCGTGTAAATATGTAAATTTATGCTTCCTTCCTGTATACAAAATATAGCTACTCTTACCTGTCACAATATCCTGATCACAATGTTTTCTATATTTGTCATTATATTTATACAATCGAGGTGACTAGATTAATATCAGTTTCCTTTGCCTTCAGGAAAGATAGAAAATGTCTACTCAGTATATATTTGACAGTGGGTAAAGACACAATATCACAAGTCCAATATATAGGTTATTTATCGGAATATAGACGACTTATTCGATACCAATCTTTTGACTGGTATTCTATTGGTAATGTTAATACTGGTAATATTTAAATTAGAGCATAAGCACAAAGTCTCTAATAGTTTTGTAGTGAGGATAACCCACCAATTTTTTTCCTCGCCTAAAAGGATGAATGGCAAAATCCACCACAGCAGAATTTCAAATCAAACTGTAAAGGCCCGAAAAAAATATCGCATTTAAAAAATTTTTTTTTCGGTACGGCGTAATCATTTTCGTATAAGATTTAGAAAAATCTGATCTGAGTATGTTGAAATTGCTATTATGGAATTTATTTAGTTATCAATGAGCATAATTTGATTGTCTTTTAAAAATTTCGCACAAGTAATCGTGTATGTTGAAATTTTAACTTTTGCTACTTTCTAACATACGATCAGTATTTTAACATATCTAACTGTAAGTCTTTGAAGCTTACATCCAGCAAAGTCTAGCAAAACACCTGTTATGTTTTTTTTTATCAATTTCCTAACAGAAGAGATATTGTTTCTATACATTTTAAATGATAGTTCCTGGGGAATATATTAAACAGATCCAGCCGACCACAAATTTCAACATAGATAATATCATCTGAAGTGGGGTCACACAAATAACTGAGGTCTCCGTTTGAGTTGGGATGAACATATACGTTCCCTAAATATATGCACCTCCATGATGGGCACAAAGATCATTTAACTGAGCATAGTTCTATTCTTTTTTCTTCGTCAATACAACCAACCGCAGCATTTGACCTCCATTTTAGCGTATGTTATGGAGTCAAGGAGGAAATAGCTTGGTTTGTCAACTTCCTAGGAATTACAGCCAAATTTCAATTTCAAGATTCCGTTACTGTCATCAAAATTTCAAGATTATTCTACCGCCATCAAAATGTAATCTTAAAATGTAATCACATACACAAACGGGATGCCTGCATAAAAATGAGGCGCTCATACCTAGAAAGGCTTTCCTCATACTGAGATGACATGCAGATAAAAGACTACCATTAGCTTATATGGAAACGGTTTTGTTTCCAGTAACTGAGTGGGGGGTTCAATTTGTAACCATAACTTTATGTCTATGAATGTTGCAACGATTACACCGAGCAGTTCTTTTAGATGATCTTGATGAATTATGAAATTATATACTACCCGGCAGATGGCATGAAGATCAATTGATTGAGTGCCCAAAAGTAAATGCTTATGCTTGCGTCATCGAATAAAGGTTATGTTTTTGAAGTTAACCTCTTCAAATACTATTACCGTTCAATAGATAACGTAAAAATTCTCTTCCCTGATTTAATCTTTTGCATCTTGATAGTTGTCAACGCATTTGATTAATGGTATTACAGGTGAGGTGTTAATGAAGCGCATATTATAAAATATTTCAAAATAAACCCAAATGAAAAACGGTTAGAAATGAGAAAGCGAAAGTAATATGTAATTCGAAGCATTTACTTTAGATACAAATAATACACACTGGAGTTTGCATTAAATCAATGCGATTTCATGTAGAGCAATATGATATGGAAGTCTTAGAAAATGATCGAGTGAGTTTCCTTGGTTTCTTGGAAATATATATCATAATCCGGTAAAAGCATAATAGCATATTACACAATTCCGTGTTGAAGTATGATACGGGTATTATTATCTTAGTAAATGTTTTGTAACAGAAAAATAAATCTACTGTAGTTATGCGGGTTTTTTTATTTCAAAACTTGTTTCGCAAAAGATAAATTCTCTTTCCAGTTGTATATTTCGAAATGCTCTCTAGGTATGATCATATTACATCTCATGTTAAACAAATGGCAGTGTGGTATAACTTTTTATCATATGTATTCATATATACATGTCGATAGAATTTGAATATGGACATATACGGCATTCATTACATACAATACATTCTAGATCGATTCATTGTCATATATACGCAAAAGATACACAATTAAAATAGACGTACAGTTATATAAATGAGATAGATAAGATGATTAGTTAGTCAGTTGAAAGAGTTTCAGTACGCATTTGAGATTTTATACTTTAAAAACATTGAAATTAACTACAAATATTTCCACCTTCCTTGGATCTCAGAAGAAAACCGTTACGAACAAAATCTACTCCAAAATCCCCGCCCCACCCCCATTAGTATACCACTATACAAAAAGGAAAATAATATTAATTCATTAATTGCTAAGGATGCTTAAATTCAAACCAGTATTATAACAATTGCAATAAAACACGCAAGATAATTCTGTTGATGTAGCATTGGTGAACGGCTTGGAATCTCCTTTTAATTCACTTAGCAAAATATCAAAGAATAAGTTTCACTTAACCAAAGAATTTAATATCCATATGTGTATATGTATATACGTGTGTATGTGTGTGTGTGTGTGTGTGTGTGTGTGTGTGCGTGTGTGTGTGTGTGTCTATAACTATAAATGTCTGTGTATGTATATACATATATGTCCTCGCTTCTTTTAATTTCACCAATCAAGCATGGTATAACAGAATGTGTTACTAAGATATTTGTGTGAATAGCAGAATGAAGCGAGATGTGCTTTCACACAGAAACATTTTGCTATCTTTTTTGCAGAGTTCATGAAATATGCATTTGAATATCAAGCTAGTGGCATCGACGTCAGTTTAAGTTCCGATCGATTTCTCTTCGCTCTATGAATGGTCGTGCCTCTCAATCTTTATTTGCGGAGCAATATTTCTCGCCTCCACTGAGACTATAAGAGTAAACATCTCTAAAATAGAAGAGGTTTTTTTACAATACCAAATATCTTTCATGTAGAAAAAAGTATTTCAAAATTTCAAATAACTTTGCCGTTAGCATTTTGATTTTAAAGATTACTGCCTCATGAATATGCCTCGAGGTTGAAACCGTTTGATATTTTCTATACATATTTCTAGTTATAAAGTTTAAATTATTCTCTTCTTTTATATGCACACTCTTTTTCTACACATACATAGATCTAAGGCGTGATATACTATAATTCAATGTGTTATATATATATATATATATATATATATGTATATATATATATATATATATATATATATATATATATATATATATATATATATATATATATATATATATATATATATATATATATATATATATATATATATATATATTTATTTATTTATTTATTTATTTATATAAAGGGCATTATTACAGAAAAATAATAACGCCACACAGTGGACTTCTCAAAATAGACTTCTCATCACTTCTTTGATGAAGTTATATATATATATATATATATATATGCATTGTGTGTATGTGTATATATATATATATATATATATATATATATATATATACATATATATATATATACCGAAAATTAGAAATAGCAGCCAAAACTGCTATTTCTCTACTTTTTAGTAGACAAATAGTAGTTTTGGTTGCTATTTCTAATTTTTCGGTGTGTGGTGAAGCAATACTTGCTGAACCCTAAATTTTAAATTGTGTTTGTGTTTATATATTTACCGATAATGGTTTTTAACACATCGAACTACTTGATAAAATTACTAATTATCAATTAATTATTAACTTTCACCTTATGTCTTGAGGCTGAATAATTTAGTGCAGAATGCATGAGGATTAAACCGCTGAGGTTTGTATGCCATCCCTTTATATAGTACATATTCCTACTCTAGAATTGTCGTCATCCATCATTGTCTTTCTAACCGTAATATTTTCAGTAGTTCTATTCTTACATGTAGAAAGCTTTTTTTGGTTTTTTATGAATTATTTGTAAAGGGTAGTATTTCTACATAGGTATTTCATATATTCATATATAAATACATACATATATGTGTGTGTTTACGTGTGTGCGTATCTGTATATATATATATATATATATATGTGCACCTGGGACATACAACGCAGAGTTCCAAATAATTGAATAGGTTAAACAAAGGTAGAAAGAAACCACATAAGCGATTCTTTATCCTAATTTCTCATATATATATATATACATATATATATATATATATATATATATATATATATATATATATATATATATATATATATATATATATATATATATATATATATATATATATACATATATATGTGTGTGTGTGTGTGTGTGTTTATATTTATATATGAAATGTCAGCTAATTGCTCTACTTTAAGAATACGCCATATTGACCTTATACACTAATACTTTATAAGGCTATATTCGATATACTCCTAATTAGTGATTACATTATACTGTTGTATAAATTAGTTACTATTTACTGTTTTATTTATTCACAATATTCAAATCTTTGACTGTGACAGATATTTCAAATGAAGCAAACCTGTGAAGCGTATAACATAAATTTGTCTGGGAGAAACTCGTTCTGGAAGAACAAATTTCGATCAGATAATTGTTAGATTCATATCATTTTAGCCTGAGTGAATCATTATATGATTCATGATAGGTACTTGCTGAATCATTAACAAACTATAATTTTTTTTGTTGAAACGGCGTGACTAATTAATGTTCAAAAGACAAAGGGGCTCTGTTATCTACATTTAAAAAAATGAATCAGGATTCTTTACTGGAGAATTGCAAGGAATGATTTCACCAATCACCTTAAGGCTATGCTGGTTCTTCATGAAATTTAAATACCATGAATATAACAGTAGAACTAGAATACAATCGGAAATACAAATGAATTTTCCATAGTTCATCAGATAAGGCAAAATATAAACTTATTTCGATATATATATATATATATATATATATATATATATATATATATATATATATTCAGTCGGATTTAGTTGCTTTCTAAATGACCATTGATTTAGGATACTGACAACACAAAAGTAGAAGCTTTCCATACGTTATCAAGACACTAAATATATAATAACAAATACACCATTTCTCTGAATATAATCCATGTTAAACTCATATTTAATTGCTATAGCTACCTATTTTATATATATAATTTAAACGTCTGCGTGAAGCTGGTAATATATGACGGTCTGAGGAATATACATAATGCCCCATGTTAAAGGAAAATAAATACTGATGGCATAGAGAAAGTGAGAAAGGAATACAGAGATTTAACTTTTGAATATTTCTATTGTTAAATGTTACTGCTGTAAAACTTGTATGTTCCTACTTACTTTTAGTAGCTACTTGAAAATAAAAAAATGTCGTATGTCAAAGTGTGTTTTGTCTATTGAAGGCCATTTTTGATATGATCTCTCTCCCAAACTGGTAAATTTTGCTTTAGAGCAAATAATGGCATAATCATGATTGTATAAGTGATTCCGTACGACTTGTTCGTGATGGAATATAGATCAAAGGGATAGGGACCCTTCAAAGTGAGCAAAGCCTGTGTTTGTTAACCACGCTGAGTATCTGATACACTTTTACGTTAATAGATAATGTCCATATAATGGAAAAATTATACATACATTGTAGTTGTGTACAAGTATTGTAATGAAGAGTTCATAAGCTCCGCGATAAATAGAGGAGATAAAGGTACGGGAAGTGTATCTGATGTTATAGATGCATGATAGCATAGGAATTTGATTATATTCAGTCGGACTTAGTTGCTTTCTAAATTACCTTTTATTTAGGATACTGACAACACAAAAGTAGAAGCTTCCCATACGTTATCAAGACACTAAATATTTAATAACAAAAACACCATTTCTCTTAATATAATCCACGTTAAACTCATTCATTCGATTAGATAAGCCTAACAGACCTCACCAAATCTTCGATTAATGAAGAGCATCCGTAGTGTTGAAATATGACCGTTTTCTTTAAATAGTGACACGAATATTAAATAGTGTATGAATACTAAGATTTACAACTGAGGTTCAAGATTTGCAAATATAACTTCTCATAAATGCTTCTTGCTATATGTATGTAAATACTGAATGACTGCCTACATATGTATATATCTGTGTGTGTGTGTGTGTGTGTGTGTTTCTCTTTTTCTCTCTCTCTCTCTCTCTCTCTCTCTCTCTCTCTCTCTCTCTATATATATATATATATATATATATATATATATATATATATATATATATATATATATATATATATATATATATACATATCTATTTTCTATAGTCACCTATATAATAATGCATTTAATACAACTTAATATATTAATCTGCTATTATAATATCTTATTGTATGTTGCTATACATTTAACCATTTTGAATTTGAGCGCTCGCTTTTCACGGGATTTAGCTGGGACTTACGTCCCTTGGTTAGATATGTTGTGTAGTCAGCAGGAATTATCCTGAAGTGAGGAAAGTTTGTGTTAATAATGTGATGTCTTTGTGTGGACGGGGTGTGTGGTATTGTGGTATTTGTAGCGTTATCATATGCATAAATATTGTAGGGTTATAGATAGTATATAGCACTGTGTTCGTTGTTCTGTTTTCTTTCTACAAAGTATGAAACTGTAGGGTTTCTTTTATATATTCGCATGCGGTGTGTGATATATAAAGTATGTGTGGGATCTGTTTATATGTGGTGGTACGACTTGGTTGAGGGTGTATGTGCTGGGGCTGGTAGGGGATAGTTATATGTGGAGTATTTTCCTTACGGGGGTGTGCGTTGTGTACATGGGTGAATCGGTGCGTGTCTTGGTCAAACTCTTCTTGCTGGACGGAAGGGCATTGGTGCAAGATCGTTTGCGGAAGGTCGAGGCAGGGGAACTGTGGTTGCAGTCATAGTGGTTCACGCAGGTACGACAGAATGTACTTTGCACTATGACTGCAACTACAGGTTCCCTGCCACGACCTTCTGCAAACGACCTCCCACCAACGTACTTGGGCCCAGCAAGAAGTGTTTGACCAAGACACGCACCAATGCACCCATGTACATATATGCACACCCCATACCACAAATACCACACACCCCATCTCCGCAGGAACACCACATTGTTAACACAAACTTTCCTCACTTCAACATAATTCTTGCCGACTGTACAACATATCTAACCTCTGAACAAAACTCCCAGTCAAATCCCGTGGACCTTTATCTATTTCATCACTTGTTTACAGCAAACACCAGCCAGTTGTACTAATGCACCTCCGGCAGTGGAGAGCAGTGGCCGTATTCCGTTCCATGTCGGCTACCTCTGATGACCGTATTTATATAATTGGATTGTTACCTAACATTCTACTGTATTTTTTGCGCGAAAACGATTGTTAAGACCAGCTGTGATGATACTTAATACTATGAAATTCGCATTATATATAAGGGACGAAAGCGCTAAGCAGTGGTGTGTATAAATAAAAACTAGTTACCTTTTCAAATATACTTAAGGACATTCGCAGAATGTGATTCACTGTATTTTTTCACAGAGAAAATTTCCTGCTGTAGAAATATTGGTGTAAATACATCGTGTCTGTTCACACCCTCTCGACACCAGATGCATGCACTTCTGAATAGCTGAATGTTTATCGCCTCTTCATCTGCTTTTTTGCACACACACACACACACACACACACACACACACACACACACACACACACACACACACACACACACACACACACACACACACACACACACACACACACACATACACACACACACATATATATATATTACTTTTTCATGCATGAATATGACTTTAATTCCCAAAATATCCAGTATAAAGCGCGTTCCACAATGATGCAAATTAGATAAGTCCCACTGTTGCAAACAGGATATGTATGTATACATATGTGTATGTGAGTGTGCGTGTGTCTGTACAATCATACATACATACATATATACATACATACGTACACACATATACATATTTGTGTGTGTGTGTGTATATATACATACATACACACACATATACGTGTATGTGTGTACGTATGTATGTATATATGTATGTATGTATGATTGTACATACATACATATATACATACATACGTACACACATATACATATTTGTGTGTGTGTGTGTATATATACATACATACACACACATATACGTGTATGTGTGTGTGTGTATGCATGTATGATTGTACAGAAAGACACACACACACACACATACACACATATATACGTACATATCCTCTTTGTAACAGTGGGAGTTATCAAACTTGCATCATTGTGGAACGCGCTTTATACTGGATATTTTGCAAATTGAAGTCATATTCATGCCTGAAAAAGTAATGCACTTAATAGATATACATATATCTAAATACTTACACGCATACGAATGTGTGTGTGTTTGTGTGTGTGTGTGTGTGTGTGTGTGTGTGTGTGTGTGTGTGTGTGTGTATGTGTGTGTGTGTGTGTGTGTTTGTGTGTCTATATATGTTCGTGTGTATCATGAAGTAAATTATTCAATTTGTGCCCCTTCAGAGATTGCTTTTGGTAAGAATCCTTGAAAATTCAAGTCGTATAAGCCTAGTGTTAAAGACATTAATTTTTAAGAAATCCTGTCGTGGTAATAGTAGTAAAATATGTTTCGTGGGGGAATCTTTGATTATTTCAAGAAATTATCTTTTTCGGAAATTCTATTACCAATTGGCAGTTTGTATAAATAGTTTATTTGCATTTCAAAATAATTTTGACTTTGCACAACTAAAGAAATTTAATGAAAAATTAATGCCTAAATTTTTTTTATTCTAGTTGATTAGAAATTTTTTAGAAATTTTAACTTGATTACGCTGAATATTTATTGATTCAGTTACTTTAAAAAGATCAATTCGCAAAAACAAATTGTATTAAATTTTAATTCTTTCCGAAAGAGTCAATGATAAGCAAACCTGTTTCCTGTCTTAATTTATAGATTTGTATAATTTAACGTTTTGACGATTTTCATGCATCAATAATATTGATTACCAGTTTTAGCACGCGGCTACAAATATATTGGGTATGAATATAGTTGGTCGATGGAATACCCTGGTATATTGCTAATACGTATTTTATCGATTTATTTTTGGATGGAATTTCAAATCAAGTTTAGAATATGAACAAACATAACTCAATATTATAAGTTTCTACGAGGGCATGTATTTTTTCTGCCGTTCATCATTTTTCCATAATATTGATTCATAATGTGTTTTTAATACTGATATTCTTAAAACTTTTTTATTAAGTCTACTGAACGGCGTGGCTGTGTAGTAAGAAGCTTGCCTACTAACCACGTGGTTCTGGGTTCCGCTCCGCTAGGTGGTATCTGGGGCATATGTCTTTTACCATAATCGACTAAATCCTTGTGGAAGACGGAATCTAAAAAGAAGTTCGTCGTCCGTATATATGTATATATATGAGAGTATGGCTGCAAGTGTGAGTGCATTTTTATTCCGTCACAACTGCTTGACAACCGGTTCTGGTGAGTTTAAGTACCCGCAATTTAGTGGTTCGGCAAAAGAGAGGCTAGAATAGCTGAAAAACTAAGTACGGAGATTGAAGGCGGTGCTGCTGCATAACCACAATCTAGTGACTGAAACATGTAAAAAGAAGAAAATACAAATGATGACCTACTTTTAAATGTCTTGTTTATGCAGAGAGTAATTCCAAAGCGTGGTTGGTAAAGAGTCACGAATTTCTCTCACACAAATTTATGATATACGCTTCACAGGTTTACTTTACTTTAGATATCTGTCACAATCAAAGATTTGAATATTGTGAATAAATAAAACAAAAGGGGTAAGCTCTAAGGGATTTAGACTCTGGATCCTTGGAAACAAATATTAATGATATAAACTTATAATTATTGGAATTTCTTATAAGACAATGAAATACATACCCTTATATGTGTATGCTCCGTCGAATTCCCAAGAGCATCTTCATATTTTTAAAACTATTTTGAATTTCCAATTTCTCTCCTTTATCTCTTTTGGCAAGAAGTGCCATTAACGCTAATGACCGTTCAAATTGTAAACAAGCAGCCAATTTCGCAATCACTCGTAATTAAGGGTCCCATTGTCTCACTGCATTTCGTACATTTTCACAGAACTAACTATAAGTGTTTATAACAACTTATTCATGCATTCGTCTATTCATATACTTGAAAACTGCAAAATAATCCATGGTATTGCAGAGTCACCCATGCGAGATTCAATTTATCGCCCTATATCTCAATTAAATCAAATGAGAGAAACAGCTTTTCTCCGCATCGTTACCGCAAACACTTCAAGCAAACAATGTAAAATGCTATTATCACCGTCTTGCATGATTCTGTGCGCTCAAACGTACTTCAGACTGAAACAAGCTTTATTTTGGAATTACAGGCTGGAATCCAAAAAATTTAGTTTCGTTCTCCATGTAACGTAATCATTAATGGTCAGTAAATGCTGAAACATATAAGTGACAGATTGTGTAATTAGCCAGATATATTTATTTACTCCTTTTTTCAATTTAATTCCACTCAAGTTCAACCTATGATTTTCCATCATTTAGATACAGAAACTATATTTTTGAAATCGCTCGTTCTTTCTGTATTCTAAAGTTGAACATGACATTTGTCGTTTTAGATAGATACAATTAAATACCATTCTTGTACTTGGGGGCTTATTCAACAAAATTATATGGTTTCATGCACATTTCAGCAAAGATAGGTTTCTTTATTAGCCACACAGGGCTCAACACAGAGGGGACAAAATACAAATGTAGATTTTTTCTTTTCGAGGGGGTCGAAAACAAAGCAGAAAAAAAAACAAAAGTGGGGACAACGATGAAAAAAAACATCGCAAAACGTTTGGGGTATTTACAAAAAATACGAAATAATACAAATTATTCCCAATAAATGGGGAGGTTATCCGTGGAAAGAAAAACCTACGAAAAGACCACGGTAACCTCGGTCTTTAGCGTTACAGTTTGTTAAATAAAATTTCTTTTATTTAAGCAAGAAACGTGAGTAACTCTCCGCCCGACCTTTTAGGGACAGCTTCCTCTCGGACCATTGCCGGCAGAGAGTGGCCACCCTACTCGTTATCTCGTCCCAGTTCTTCTCCGTTTGCAGGTCCGGACCGAACCAGACTCCGAGCAACTTGACCGGACCGTCCGTCCAGCGTCCCACTACTGAGGCGCTGCCGGACGGTATGGGCTTGCTTCTCCAGGTGCCGAGCAGCAAAACCCACCGACTTATCCCGGTTGATTTTCGCTCCCGTCACCGCTTCGTAGTCTTTCAGCGTCTCGCCGACAAGCTCAATGTGCTCGTGGCTAGACGCTATGACGGTGACGTCGTCCGCGTATGCCGACACGCTCGTCCCGCACCCCAGTTCTCGCGGGATGCCCCTCAGCGTCGCCAGCTTCCGCAGTAGTGGCTCGAGAGTCAATACGTACAGGAGCGGCGACAGGGGGAATCCCTGACGAACCGAACGTGCAATGTCGAAGGGTCCCGATAGACGTCCATTGACGCGAACAACCGAACGGATGCCTGTGTACAAGGCAGCCATCCAGCCGCGGAAAACGGGACCGAAGCCGGCCGCTTCGAGGACGGCCTCCAAGTATCGATGGTCTACCCTATCGAAAGCTTTGGATTGATCCAAATTGATCAGGGCCCCACCCATGCCAGGTTCCTTAACTACCCTCTCTATGATGTAGCGCATCAGATGGAGGTTGTCATGGATGCTCCGGCCCGGCACGGCGCACGTCTGCTCCGTGCCGACCAGTTTCTCGATGTCAAGCGCCAACCGCTTGGCTAACACCTTGGCCAAAATTTTCATGTCTGCATTGAGCAGAGTGATGGGCCTAAAGTTATCTATGGCGTCCCCCTTGTTTGGATCTTTCTTCAGCAGCGTTACCGCTCCTCGGCTCACAAAACCGGGAATGCTCCCGTTCTGCTGCCAGTTGCAGTACACGGCCGCCAAGACTTCTCCAAACAAGTCTGGCATACAGTTGTAAAGCTCGTAGGGCAGACCATCCAAACCCGGAGATTTGTCCGTCGAGCAAACCCCCATCGCGTCCCTCACTTCCTCCGCCGTGATGACCCCTTCGCAGCACTCCGCCTCTCTTGCCAAGAGTCGTGGCAAGCTGTGCAGGTAGGCACTAAAGTCCACCCTGCCTTCTCGCTCGCCACTCCTCCCGAACAGTCGGGCAAAATGCCGCTGAAACGCCTCGCACATCTTGCTCGGCTCGAGCAATTCGCGCCCCTGTTCGTCTACCAGAGACGGGATGGTGGCTCTGTTACCCCGCTGCGCCTCCGCCACCCGGGCCTCTCGTGCGGCTCCAACACCTTCATACCTCAGAGCACGCATCCTTGCCCTGACAGCACACCCTTCGTGTTTAGCATTGAAGTGTTGGTCGAGGGCCAACCTCGCCGCTAAAACGTCGGATGCGATGCCACTTCGCAATGCCTCTTCTAACTTTATCACTAGCTCCCCCTCTACTCTGTTCCTCTCTACAGCTAGTGCCCTGCTATACCTTATTGCTTCCGCCCTTACTGCTCTCTTGAGGGCAAACCACCATTTGTTGTTGACGATGGCTCCCGTCAAAGCCCTCTTTACTAACGTGCTAATCCGGTCTCTGAAAACCTGTCTCGACGGGAAAGACGCGTTTAGTTTCCAGTAACCGGGACCCTGCCTATGTGCCTTATCTAAGTCTAGCGTACACGTCACAAGTTTGTGATCCGTGTAGCTGACTATGTGGAACTGTGGACATCCTAAACTATCTCTATCTCTTGTCCTACACACTATCCTATCTAGATACGATCTCGACGACCCAATGCGGTTGCTCCAAGTCCACGTTGGCACATTTGGGTGGTCGAGTCGGTACCTGTCAGACAACTGGAAGCGTCTGAGCAGGTCTATGAGGCCTTTGCATCCCCTTCTAGTTTTGTCACTCCCCACGTAGTCTAGATGCGTGTCCAAGGTAGCATTCCAATCCCCCACTAAAAGTAAGGGACGAGACGTTCCCAGGAATACTTCTAGACGTCGAAAGAAGTCTGACCGACCTGTTAAAGGAGGCACATAAACTGCCAGCAACCGAAAAGCGCCTCCATCGCTGCCGTCCACATCTAGGACAACCAGTCTACCCTCCGGGTCCGTAAATATCGTCTTTACTTGGAGATCCAGACTCTTGCGAAAAAGAACCGCCGTGCCACTACCGCCCATCCTCGGCATACAGGGAGAAAAATAAATGTTAAACTGTCCGCCAAACATGGACTTTAGAGCCCGCGGTTCATGGAGTCTGGTCTCACTAATGGCTATGATATCCAAATTGTGTGACTTGATGTCATTTAAGAGGTACCCTTGTTTCCAAGGGGACCCTAAGCCACGCACATTCACACAACCAATCTTCACCATGATTCTATTTATACGTGTGCTTTAAAGCACAAAACAAAAGAACAGAAAGTTACTTACCGTTCGAAAGTTTTGTTTCCTCCTTGGATTTTTCACCAAGGAGGCTATTGTACAATTTCTTGCACAAATATTTCTGGAATCCCCCTACCGAGTTGGGGTAGAGGGATTTTATTGTGTTGTGTAATGCTGGTGTTACATGATAAATTTTAATATGTTTTGGCGGTGTTGTGCGTGGGTGGTTGTTTGTTTTGATGTCGTTATTTGTGATGTTTGTTTTAGAGTTGATGTAATTCATCAACTCTGTGTTTGTAGTGTCTATTGCTGTTAGCATTGTTTTTGGTGTGTTAGCATTGGTGTTTATCGCGTAGGCGTTGGGAGTGTTTTCGGGAGATGTGAATCTCCCTGCTTTGTTGTTGTTCGTTTTTCTTTTTTTTGCTCCTCTTCCTCCTTCCTTTTTGGGCAATTTTCCATTCCTCAGTACTTGACTCGTCTTCAGATGAAAACTCTGAGGAATCGGAAGGAGGTAGAGGCATGTTGTATGCTTCTGTGTTTGCTTGTGTAAGTGGTTGTATTGTTGTTTTTGTTGTTGTTGGTTGTTGAATTTTTGGTTGTGGTGTAAGTGATGTGGGGGAAGGGGTATCAGTTTTTGTATTGTCTTTTCTTTTTTCGTCTTCTTTGTTTGTTAATTTTGTAGTTTTTGTTGTATTTTCTTTCGTTGATGTTGTTGATGTTGCTTTTATTGTTTTTTGTGTGGATGGCGGTGTGGGCAGCAAGGCTTTTTTGTGTGTTTAGTTAGTTCTTGTTGTTGTTGTTGTGTTTTTCGGGCAGTCGGACACTCCTTTTTAAGGTGTGCCTCGCTGTCGCATAAGTAACAGCGAGGCCGCCTGCCCTCTACTACTATATGCAACTTTTGGTTTGTTGCCAAACGGATGTATGGTGGGATTTTTTGATTTCTTGTTCGTTTGCGTGCCATGACTAAGTGGGCCTACAACTGACTCTGAGAGATCTATAAGTATCTAAGACAACATTGTTGACGGTGTTCTTCCTTTATAAAAATGATACGGTGTTGGTATCCGCCTGAAGAATACAAATCTCCTCTTTCGTCCTTATTGAAGCAGCATTCTGTGTGTGTGTGTGTGTGTGTGTGTGTGTGTGTGTGTGTGTGTGTGTGTGTGTGTGTGTGTGTGTGTGTGTGTGGAATAGCAAAATCGTGAAAGCGAACAGCAAAATATCTTTCTAATATATCATTCCAAATACTGCTGGAGTTTACTTCACTTTTCATAATTCAGGTATCGATAAAATAAATACTTTTGACACATTGAGGTTCCTCCAACAGACAGTTTACTCCGCGTATACTATTCGATTGTGTGCATTTGTTAGTAATAATCATTAGACTGCTAAATCATTTGAATACTTTCCAAAACTATTTACGAACATTAACTCAGTTGTTTCAAATACTGGTGTGATCGAAAATCTGAGGCGTCAACTCGGTGCCACCAAAAATAGGTAATAGATAAGTTCTGAAGTTGATATGTACAACTACATATTTTTCGCAAATGGCGAGACGATGAGATGACGAAGCTGCAGATAATATTTCTTACAACGCTAAGTAATCGCTAATATGTCAAAATTTGTTCCTCTACTCTGCTCTTTCCATCTGTCTTTAGTTTTATCAGGTCGTTCCATTCATATATGTTCGTTTAGTTTGATGTGTGCGTGTGCGTGTGCATTTTGCATTGTTTTATACAATAATGCATTTCGATTAAGCTATTGGTTAGATTCTCTCTCTCTCTCTCTCTCTCTCTCTCTCTCTCTCTCTCTCTCTCTCTCTCTCACACACTCTCTATCTCTCCGTCTCCAACTCACTTTGTCTCTATCTCTTCCTCACTTTATTTCTAATTTCAGGATGTACTTTTCTTTCATCATCTTTCTCTAAACCTAAATGCATGATTGTGTGTGGGTATGCATGTAAATATATATATATATATATATATATATATATATATATATATATATATATATATATATATATATATATATATATATAATACATACATACGCACGCACGCACACACACACACACACACACACACACACACACACACACACACACAAAAATATATATATATATATATATATATATATATATATATATATATATATAGAATTCCCTACGAATGTAATTTCAGAAAGTACATCCTTAACTCTTTCTTTTACAATCACACACGTACGTGGGCTCACCTACATGCACATACACGTGCATATATACACACACCTTATCTAACTATCTAGTTTTATCTTTATATTGTTATCTGTCCTTATTTTTCTAATTTGAGGAAGTAGTTTTCGCTTTTGTTCTTGATATATAATTTCATTTCGCTGTTGCGTTTTCATCAGTAATTCATTTCTTCTTTATCTCAACTTATGGTAATTTGCAATATAAGTTATCTAATATATATACGTTAAGGGACACTGTATTTTGTTATACAACCATATTATACTACAAAGTATATAAAACGTTTTTATAACTCAGTACTTTGTTCTATTCTGTTATTAGCAGTGCTCTTATATCACCTGTTAAAGTTATCTCAACAGATTTTATATAGAAATTATAACCAGCACAGATTTTCTTACGTTCTATCATATCCGAGATGCTAAGTGTAAATAAAAAATGACATCGAAGAAGAAAAATGGGTAACGGGCGTATATGACATATTTCAGGAATTTTTGCTCCTTCATCAACACCCTCCCAACTCATTAATCATCCACGAACTAATTGCTTCAATTACCACTAAATAAAGTGGTGGAATCTTGAACCTACAGGGAAACAAGGACCGCATGACGGAATATACTCTTGAGTAATTTTACGTATACGTTGATTGTATTGGGTTGTCCGGAAAGTTCGTGCCGATTTTTAACGGAAAGAAAACGGTCAATAAATACTTGCTATCACATTTTAATCAACCAAATATGAACCATTTTGTTGCACAATGCGTCTCCATCTTCCCTGTAACTTGAAAATACCCTCTTCCTAGAATTGAGGTGGTTTCATGGTAAATAAGTCGGAAGGTAAACTACTATAAATCGGCACGAACTTACCGGACTACCCAATATTTAGTCTATGCTTGTGTACGGATGCTTAACCGGAATGGCAAATCTGTATATGCTTTAGTAAGTACGTGAGTATCCGTACACACCGTTAATACAAGGACATGCTCTCCTCGCCACTCAATGGGTGGTTTTCATATCAAAATACCTCGGTTTTGTTGGATCCTGAAAATAACAATTATATAATTACACACACACACACACATACACACATACACACACGCACATTATCTCTTACGTGTTTCACTCATTGGACTGTGGCCATGCTTGGGCACTGTCTTGAACAATTTTAGTCGAACAAATCGATCCTAGTACATTTGTTCTGAAAGTCTGGTTTGTATTATACCCGTGCCTTTTGTGCAACTGCTACGTTACAGAGATATAAACACTCCAAGACCACTTGAGTGTTTTCTGTTGTCCTAAATGCCAATTATCACTTCCCACATTTTCCCATCAAAAGACCCGACCTTGATATTTGATACAAAGAAATGAATATATGCGTACGTAGACATAAATATATGTACGCATACATATTCTCTCTGCGTATTCTTTTGTTGTCAAAAATTCGAAATTATTCGAAATGCTTCTGAACGAAATTTGGATCTACTTGTCATGTATGAGGAATTACCTTGGATTTGTATTCTACTTACATTTATTGATGTCTGATTGTTGGATATTGTTAATTGAATTATTATAATGAAACAGATTACTTTATTAATATCTGCCTGATTTTTTTTTAATCTCTCTCTTAGATATGTGTTAGGGTGTCTGTTTAAATGTATGTTTGTATATACACATTTGCATGTGTGCGCATGTGTATTTCGTATTATGTTTAGAAGCGAAGCACGTTACCAGGCTTCCCAACTCCAGTCGAATAGAACGAAACACTTGGAATCATAGTTATAGTATAAGTGCATATGGAGTTAGGAAGCGCTTTGTACAGCTATTGAGTCGTATAAAACAATGAAGTCAAACTTATTCATATGCAAATAGGTTAAAAGTCACATTTCATTTTCAACAAGTTTTGACCACATTTTGCTAAGACAGACTGAATGATTCACTAAAACGGTATATATAACACACAAAAGTCACCACGCCTTGGCTAAATAAGATAATAGCTGTTCACACAGCTACTGGACGCAGGGAAAATAAGAAACAACCCTTATGAGGGATACGACTTTTACGTTTCATAGATACTGCGCTGACTGTCATATGACGTATCTACTGGTCTAGAGCTTTGAAGTGATCTGCCTGCATGACTCTCAACCAATGAATCTGATAGCGATCTGACCAACCTTCTGTCTGTAAGACAGACAGGGGATATAGTTTGTGGCACGGCTCAATGTTCCATTTGGAAATCTAGTAAACCTTTAAGATGAGACTCCATCATGAATGCGTTATCAACACTGCTCGATATAAAATTATACAATTATATTCTATTTTTACACAAATGCACATATAATTGTATCACTTTATATATAGCTTCTGTCAGTAATTCTCACTTTGGATTTTCGATCACTCACACATTTAATAATGATTTTTAAACATCGATAAAAGACAAGTTTTGGGTTTGATGACAAATGTTTAATCGTACTATCACAGGAGTACTAATTGTTCTTTCAAAATCCAATCAGACAAGTAAACGTAATCCGGTGGGAGCTGGCCAAAAAAAAACCTAACGAGATTTAACTTACTTTCCCCAAAATCATTTCGTACACAGCTCTATCAACTCATATATCTAATGCACTTAAGTCATAAATAAATATAGATTTATGATAAACAAACAAAACTGTAGGTTTGGAGAGGCGAGGGAAACTGATGCATAAACTCAGATACTTAAATTACACTTATTTTATTGAAGCTGAGAATAATGACTAGCAAAGCTGACACTAGCAAGGTTTGAGACCACAACGTAAAATTACATACGAATGTAATAAGTAAGACAAGTTAAATTATTTTCTATTCTTTTCACGTGTTGCTACATTATCGCACTTAAACCATGTGTAATACGATAACGGCTAGCATTAATATCCGAAATATACTCTACATAAATTGGTTGTATAGTTAATCATACATATATCTGTATTTTATATCTCTTATGACAGGTGCATTCTATAAATATATGGAGAGTAATTAGAAGTGGCAGAAAGATTATAGCATATATTACTTTCCATAAAGACTTTTAAAGACGCATAAAAATATATCTATTCCAGGCACCATTAGAATAAAAAGAATTGCTAGATTTTCGTAATTAGCGGAATCTATTAGCAAATCATTTCATGGATAAAAAAAATGTTCTCAGTATACCGTTCATTTTTTTAAAATTTTTGTATTAATATCTCTTGAAAAAATATCTACTATCCGAAATCGAACATGAAACGCAGCCTCAGCTTACAGAAAGATTACCATTTTTGTTATCACTCGTATAACGTTCTCCATAGAAATGTAACGCACCACTGATCGCCATAAAGTAAGGGGTAATCTCCCGATGAGCCGATATGGCGTCATATTCCTGTAACGCATTTATAAAATTTCTTTTTACTTTCGCTACCAACCGCCTACCACATAAAAAAAACTGTTAGCAACAACAACAGAAGCAAGAAAATATGTATTGTCTTCGAAATATCTCTAAGATACTAATATAATATTTGATCCTCTCTAGACACTAGATATAACTTGCTTTTCTTGAAATCCTCTTATCTGAGCCTGTTATCTATTAAGAGCTTAAACTTATCCCAACTTTTTCATCCTTAAGTGGCATTGTAACATTGTAACGAATCAATACTGAAGTGAAGAATTTATAGTTCATATCTACAGAAATGTGCAGCTGCCTGGTATACCAGTGTGTGGCCCTGTTTATAACTATCACCTTTCATCTAGATATTCTGACAGGGGGGAGAGAATTGTTTCAGTATCCTATGTTATATCTTAAATAGCTTCCGTGACTCCACAACAATGAAGGTATTTAAGATTCAACCCACTGTCTCAGATGAAATTACTTGCCATATAAATAATACAAAGTAAATATGTGTGTCCCAGGTCTTAGAAGACAATGTATCATAATCTTAAAGTTATGAGTTCAATTTTTGAAGCGTGTGGAACGTTTTGACTTTGGTAAATCCATTTAATTTAACATTACTTCAGTAAGTGATGGTATCGCTCTTTTTCCTTTTATCAGCCACAGCTTGTTCAATTTGTTGAGACTTCGGGGAACCGAGGTGGTTTTTGCATCTACTCCAACAAATTACACGCCTTAAATGAATAACAAAAGTATGGTACATTCTATCAAGTTATATCCACTCGCGATGACTCCCGCTGTGCATATTGTTCAAATAATACAGCTTCAAGATAATATATTTCCCTAATCATTTTACCAAAACTAACCCAGCATTAAAAGTATAGACTATGAGAGACATAAGGAAATGTTATTAAAGAGGTTTGAAATTCTAGCTATTACTAATTCTTCGAATAAATGGTTCCATAAAGAACGCTGTTAATAAAATATTTAATATCCACTCATATTTAATATTTCACATTACTATAGAGAATAAAGCTTTATATTATGGTTTAGAAAAACTGAAAAGTTCCCCAAATACACCGATCTCGAATTATTCAATGATGTTCATAACATTTGCATTATGAATAGCAAATCAGTTTTTAAAAGAGCTTAATTGATTGTAAGCAATATAAGTTGTATTACGTGTTCATAATAACATATGTACAGATTGTCAAACATAAAAAGCACGGGTTTGCTCCGAAATAGATCTATATCTTTAGACCAATAATATAGATCTCTACTCATTATGTACATTTTCATTCAGTGATATTCATATATAAATGTGTGTGTGCGTGTGTTTGTGTGTATGTGCGTGTACATGCATACATACACTTACACACACATTACACACACGCTATCTCGCTATCTCGCTCTCTCTCTCTTTCACACACACAGGCACACACACACACACACTCACACACACTTGGATATAGGTTGCTCAGAAGGACGCTCAATTCTTCTAAAATATGTAGAAATTTTGATTAAATTAGGAAAAATTGCCAAAATATTTTATTTGCTTGCGTAATAACTATGATATCATTGTTATGGAGATATTTAAGTTGTAAAATCTCCCGTTGGTAGTAATGTGATCTGACACTAGTACGTTGTTTAACTGTATATTTGGAACGGGAGTATATGTACAGACCTTATGTT
Organism: Octopus bimaculoides; assembly: GCF_046866305.1. NCBI lineage: Eukaryota > Metazoa > Mollusca > Cephalopoda > Octopoda > Octopodidae > Octopus > Octopus bimaculoides. The sequence continues at coordinate 143,931,916 of NC_142930.1, forward strand.
TGATGCTTTTGTCTGGTGTGGTAATTTTCTATTTGATTCCTTATCAGGGATTCATCCACCTAAGTTTTAATACGGAAGAAAAACAAGCGATCGATAGACCTTTCGGATATAATCGTCTAATGCTTGATGTTCGACCGTTAGGGAAGGCATAAATTTTAGTCCTTTTACAAGAAGTTGAAGTTTATTATTTAAATCTGTTTCTGTTAAATGAATAACTGTAGAGCATATCTGTTCAGGTGTCCCCAAAACGTTTCACATTTCTTTCAAGTTTTGGGGTTTGTTGTTCTGACAAATCAATATGAATTCTGTCTTATTTCAGTAGATATAGACGTTTTCTTCATCAACTCTCTGTATTGGTCTATGCGCTTTCGTTCTAAATTTTCTTGCTCTGATGTTTATATTCGTAATTTTTCTAGTTGAATACGAGTTTTAGAATGTTTCCTCATATTTTGTAATAATAACCTTAAGTTATGCTACATTTATCGGAAAACGATTGCTGAATATTAGGTTGATTGTTGTTTCTTATATTCCAAGATGGTGGGACGTCTTCATTATAATTTGCATTGTATTGAAAAAAAACAATTGTCTTCGCTGCCATTAACGGAGTAATTTGCTTTCCTCTTTCGAAATATCCATAAATTTGTAAGAGGCATACGGATTTTATTACCAATTTTAATGTCTTCTTACTTTTCACCAACCCTGTGAATATATATATATATATATATATATATATATATACATATATATATATATATATATATATATATATATATATATATATATATATAAGTAATGCGAGCATTACATTAAATGCAATATGAAGAGCAATATTCAGCTGCAGGTGCAGTAGCATGAAACGTGCGTACTGCAATCACCTTTGACATCCGTGTTGCTTATTTTTTGATTTTGATCACCTATCCTTTTGGGATACGATATTCGGGTGCCTACGCATAAGTACCATATTCAACTTTGAATCTATATATATATATATATATATATATATATATATATATATAGATAGATAGATAGATAGATAGATAGATAGATAGATGGGGAGAGAGAGAGATATAAAGATAGACACAGATAGAGAGATAGCGAGGGATATAGATATACATATAAATATGTATGTATATATATATATATATATATATATATATATATATATATATATATATATATTGTGTGTGGATGGGTGTGTGTGAGTGTGTGTGTGTATGTGTATGTGTGTGTGTGTTTGTGTGTGTGTGTGTGTGTGTGTGTGTGTTCGTGTGTGTGTGTGTGTATGCGTGAGTACAAATGAGTCGTCAAACAAAAAGTGTACGATCATAGATGTTGTAATAGCATATGATAACAAAGTGGATACCAAAGAAGTTAATAAAATTGAGAAATATCAAGACCTAGCCAGACAGATGAAAAGATAATAGAAGACAAATATGGCAACTGTTTCTATAGCAATTGGTGCACTTGGCAAAAGACCCAAAGTGTTATTTAAGTTCCTGAAGGATATTTAAATTGGTATAAAAATTGTCGGTATTCTGAAAAGTGTTATCCTATATTCTGCAGTAATTTTTCATAAAGTGTTTGAGATTGAGATTTGTCACCAAACCACAAGATAACTTCGCAGTGATTTAAGCTAGTATGTAATAGCATTACAATAATAATGATAATTATAATAATAATAATAATAATAATAATAATAATAATAATAATAATAATAATAATGATAATGATAATGATAATAATAATAATAATAATAATAATAATAATAATAATAATAATAATAATAATAATAATAATAATAATCCTTCCTACTCTAGGCACAAGGCCTGAAATATTGGGGGAGATGACTAGGCTTTTACATCGACCTCAGTATTTTACAGGTACTTAATTCATCGATCCTGAAAGGATGAAAGGTAAATCCGACCTCGGCGGAATTTGAAATTAAATCGTAAACATGGACGAAATGCCGCTAAGCACTTGGCCCGGCGGGCTAACGATTTTGCCAGCTCGCCGCCTCAATAATAATAATAATAATAATAATAATAATAATAATAATAATAATAATTATTATTATTATTATTATTATTATTATTATTATTATTATTGTTATTTGCAAGTGCATGGGAGGGGGTAAGTTTATTACAAAGACCCCTGACGTCAACTGGTACTTACTTTTATGTCCCCGAAATTTGGAAAGGTAAAGCTGACTTCGACAGCATTCATAACGACAGATGAAATGCAGCTAAGCCTTGTGCGCAGGAAGCCAACGAGTGTGGTGATGATGATGATGGCTATTACAAAAACAAAGACAAACAGACATTTCTGTCATAGAAATAACATAAACTTCTTAGAAAGGAATAGTTAACTTAAGTCACTTTGTTATTCGCAAGCAACTTATCTTATCTCTCTCAAACGGATGAAAGGAATACTCGACCTGGACAATGTTTCGAGTGAGAAGATAAAGGACAGTATCTAAACGCATGAGACATTTTGCCGATACTTTACGATGCCTGCGAGTACCTATCTTTGGTAAATATAATAATAAATACTACATCTGTAATTTCTTTATTATACAGAAGGGCAATGGATGAGGAGATACTGCAATAGCATAATGCTTGATTACTAGAAATGATTGCGTAAGGAACCACGACAAATTCAAGTCAGACCAATGAATTGATCACTGTGCCGTGGCGGAAAAAAAAATAACTCTGAATAGAACAGTAAGTAAAGCAATATATAGAATTGACTAAATGTTTAACAGTGCATTATTAATTGTTACAATAACACGTGAACACTTTTTGAATACATGATTGCCGAGCTAATCTATTGGTTAAAATATACAAAAAAAGAAAAGAAATGTCAGAATGAAATTATTAAACAGTAACAGTCACAATTAGTCACTTCGTGTCCGGTTCATGGAATCATGCTTAAAATACACCATGTCTTCATCGACGCGGAGAAAGTGTGATATTCACAATGCTGTAAAAAACAAGAAAAAAAATAAGAAAAACAAAAGTAGAGAAATTCTCAAATTTTTGTCTCCCATAAAATCTATGCTTCAATTTTTCATTTCAATAAAGATACAATTAGTTCAGCCTCATTTATTTAAACGGATTGTTTTTGCACATGTAAAATGTCGAGATGAATCAATTCAAATTATTCCACATATTGAATTGCTTGGTATTGAGGAAAAAAATTGATGCAAAAAACAAAATGTAAAAGAGGTATGTATTTGGTCATATACATATTTTTATCATTATCATTATTATTATTATTATTATTATTATTATTATTATTATTATTATTATTATTATTATTATTATTATTATTATTATTATTATTATTATTATTATTATTATTATTATTATTATTATTATTATTACTATTTGCATTGTAATCTAATATGATGTTAATTCAGGCAACAAATACTTCATACTGATTCTGAAAGTTCTGAAATAATTTTAATTGCCATTGGTTTCGAGTGTCAGTGACACTAGATATTCTGTACCAGTGGTTTAATAATCAACGTATTCAAAGAAGCTACAATGAAAAACATGATAAATATTTCACAAGTTCAAATCGTGAAATAGATAAACGTATTCCACTAAATATCCAACTGTCACAAAAAAAGAAATTAATTTTATCATAAAAATTCAGACTTATATTTGTAAGGATAATTATACGTTTTTTTTTTTTCTTTCGAAAGTCGTATCACAAATATGAGGTTGTTATATATTTCGTAAATGAATTACCTCATATAGTAAGTTATTTCATATCTTGCGAATATAAGATGCTACATTCCCGAAATATATATACTATATCAGTTTTAATTTCTGGAAGTATATCATAATATTCTAACTCCGATCTTTCATGATTAGAAAGTATATTACTCGTACATTAAAAATATGGTGAGAAATGATCGTATTTATAAATATTATATGGACCAGAAGGATGTACATATAATATTCTCGATCCAAACTTTACAAAATATATTTGGTAATCCTACAATGTTGATCCTAGTCCTCGTTAGTAGATACTTTGATAAATTCACACGTCATTTCCTATGTGTAGTTTGTGTTGCAGATCGATATATAATCTTTTATTTTCTACCCTAGGCTCAAGGCCCGAAATTTTGTTGGTGGAGGCCAGTCGATTAGATCGACTCCAGTACGCAACTGGTCCTTAATTTATCAATTAAGAAGGGATGAAAGGCAAAGTCGACCTCGGCGGAATTTGATCTCACAAAGTAAAGACAGACGAAACACCGCTAAGCATTTCACCTGGCGTGCTAAAGATTTTGCCAGCTCGCCGCATTAGATCGGTATATAATGTCTTGATGAGAAAAGTAAGTTGTTCTGAATCTATACCTCATTCCTCGTATGTCTATGAATACTGAGTGTGATAACCCTCCATGGCTTTGACACATTGAAACTGTAATATGGACGTGGGTAAGTATTCATTACATTCTTGAAATGCTGAAATTGCTTCTATTCAATGTGAAATGAACTTATTCTTTGGCTCATAAACCAAGTCTTCAGCATGTTGTACCTTGTGATAGATTATCCCAACCGCTGAAAAGGTGTAAGATACACGCAGTATGCATCGAAGTAATTGTCTTACCTAAAAATTTTAATTCAGGTGTATTTTTGTAAGTAACCCCATGTCACCATTTCACCAAAAAGTTATTATACAAACAATGTCTGTTAAAGAACTTCATCTTCTGAATATACCAGTGGAATATGGATTATACAGTGATACTTTGTATCAAAGATTAATGTTGACATTTAAAATGATGAAGAATTCTGTTGCAAATAGTTTAAATGATTTTCATCTATTGTACAGTTGTTGGAAGTAATGTTGTCTAGGAACCTGAAATGGAAGGCAGTTTATACTGAGAAGAGCTGGGAGCAAGGAGTGAGATCCAATATCAAGGTAAATTTCCTAATAATCGTTCCGACAAACATTGCAGAAACTTTCCACACTTTAGTTCTTTGTTAGTTTCAAAACTTTCCATGATGTGGATAGGTGCAGCTTATGCTGTATATGGCAAGCTTTATCAATCAGTTTTCAAGAACTACCGCTTCAAATCTACTACCATACTGTCATGTACGGATCTGTTGGTAACAACACATTTCATTATACTTACGATTCATGGAATCCTTATCGGCATCACAACATGAATCTTGAAGTATCACTAAGTCAAACGATTGTTCCTTGTTTATATTTAATCGCTAACGAAAGAAGGCCTGACAAGCATAGAATTGATAATCATGATGATAATTTGGCAATATTCTAAGAATGGACCATAACCGACTTCAGAAATGCATCATTTCTTTTAAATGAAAACAGAAAACTGTAATCATGGAAATCAGCTGGAAATCAGGCGTTCCTCAATCAGCTGGGATTGAGGGATGTCTTTGAGAATAGATTCTCACTCTACAACATAAGGATATAAATATTCGAAGCTCTCACAAACTATAGAAACAGTAGTCAAAATTCTGTCATCCACGATGCATATGCTTTTCAGACAATACGAAGCACCAGAAACATCAAATGATGAAGAGAATAAAACCCAACAATCCAATGCAGAGAATGTAACCCCATGTTTCTGTCGAATATGGGTTTCTACTGTCACGCGAAAGACAAGACAAAAGTACCTGAAGTAGGCAGGAAAACTTCTGTGATGTAGGAAGCTCTTGATATTGTGTATGGCGGGGTGCTGACTGTATATACATATATCGATCAAGCTGCTTTACAAAGCATCATTAAATGCTATATGTCCTTTCGATTCAGTCTGCGATTCCGCTATAATTCTAAGTTGCGTAATTTACCAAGATAAGACTGATTATTGCTAAGTACGTCTAATATATTTTGTTATACCAGTTTGTTCTTAAAGTATTTTAACTATAATTATATCTGATTATATACTTTGGTAAATATTAAAAAAGTTGAACCACATCGAAAGGTCTGAAACTATACCGAAGTTGTGGATTCAAGAGATATATTTTATTCGTGAATGGATAATCTATTAAATAATTTCATAGAAATTTTTTCATCAAAGTGTTTGACTCTAGAATCCTATCTGCTGATATATTTTTTTTTTTTTTGTGGAATTTATTTTGTTTCTACTTATTGTTATTACAGGGGAAGCAATATATTATCTCACACGATCATTATATTTCTATATCATTGAATAATCATACGTTAATTTTCTCTTCATATTTTCATATTTCATCATAAACAACTTCAACAAGCGAGAACAATAGATTAGAAGTTGGTATCGGAATATCGTTCCACGATAAGTATCACTTGAATCTCGCACTGTACATCGTCAGCTGTTTGTTTCGTATGATAACACTCCTGAGAGTATCGTATTATTTATCTTTTGGAACCGAGATATTGTATTTGTTTTACTCGTGTAGGTGTAAATGTTTCGTCAGAAAGATTTACTGTGCACATGTATTGACAAGCTGCAGCATTTATTATTTATTTGTCGATCATTTATTAGATAATCTGTTACAATATTAATGGAGTTTTTTTTATAAAATAAAACACTTCATTGAGAATTTTCGTTTTCTTCAGAGAACGGCAGTAAATTCATCGAAGAAAAGAAATTGATAGATACTAGAAAGAAACCATTTTTGTTTTTAATCTATCAAGTATTATCCACAAATAATTATATTAACAAATACTGTAATTAAAATACTGAAATTACAAATTAAGTTAATAATTATAAAAGACTGTAAGGCACTACACGTAATTTATGCAGACGTAAGCAAAAATTTAGGCGGAAATGGTGGTAAACTGGCAGAATAGTTAGGAAACCGGATTAAATGCTTAGCGTTATCTCATTTATCTTTACGTTCTGAGTTCTAATTCCACCAAGGCTGACTTTACTTTTCATGTTTTCAGGGTCGATAAAATAAGTACAAGTGGATCACTGAGGTCGATGTAGTCTACTCGTTTCCGTCCCCGAATTTGCTGACCTTGTGCTAAAATTTGAAATCAATATTTAGGTGTTGAGCTAAAGTAGTTATACATTAATCATTGTATTCATATAAATACGCATGTGTTTTGTTTACGATCTTGTTCATACTACATATATAGTTATACATATGCTTCAAGAAAGAGGTCGTGAAATATAAGTATTCACATCTTGAACATATGTAACCATTTAAATGATGTTTCTACGTAATTATCCAATTTATTTAATCCTAAAATGGCTAAATCTTCCTAGCATTAAGCAATGGAAAGGAAGTTATTGCTTCCTTAAGTAGTTCAAACTACAATATTATTATTCTTCCACAAATGTAGTTTGAAAATATTTTCATTTTTTAAATATTAAACAATGCTTTCTCGCTGTGGCAGCAGAAAAGGCGAAAACATTTCGGCATCAAAACATACACAAACACAAACAAACCCACATAACACACACACACACATATATATGCAGTCGCTGAATAAACAAATTGAAATAAGGTTTCTACCAAATCTCCAGGGGATGCTTTTGAGTATATAAATACATATGCTTGCTAGAAGCATCCAATGATTAATTTAAGTTAGATAACAAATGTTTAATCAATTAAATTTATGCTGGTAATACACAAAATACTTATCATCATTAATACTAATTCTTTTCAAAGTCACAGAAGAATTCACTGAAATGCAAAATGAGTAAACTGAATGGATGCATAAACCGATGAGAAACTCTGATGCCTGATCGATACGCTGATAACACCAGACAGATCTGGATTTTATAAGAACTCAGCTTAGTGTAATTATGGTCAAATCTAAACATCCATTGTATTTAGTACAATACTAGAAAAGACAAGCACACACACGAACGCACACACACACACACACCCTCACACAGACCTATGTATATATCACAGCATCACAGTATCGACCAGACCATCAGATGCAGTTATACACTGCTGGTCACAATACACTTCCAATTTTGCCTTGATTGAACCATTTTTTTTTTCCATCTTGATCCACATGTTTTGACTAATTCGTCTTCTCATCGTTGTGTAGATGAGAAATGGCCTTTTCCCATCCTTTGGATCCCACTCGGAAACTGAACTGCTCTGCCTGTTGTTCGTTATCCTTGCGACATCTCCAGTGGGACATGTGCCTTCAGCACTCTGCAATCCAATCACATTTACTCCGCTTCGTTCTCGAATTATCTCATTTCGAATGTACTCTCTCATTGACCTTTGCGTCGTAGTCCATCGATGTTCTATCCGCTTTGTAGTAGCCCTTGTCTCACGTACTTATAAGAGCGCTGGTAGTGTGGGGTTATAGAAGAGTCGCGTATGGTAGTGTCTAGCTTTGTTTGGAGCAAATCCGTTGTATAATTTCCATTCTGCCCTTATTTTCTTTGAGATTTCAGCATCCATATCTCGAAGCATATTTACTGTGTGCCCTAAACAGACGTACTTCTTCACCTCGATTTCATCACTTCCCATCTTAATTCGGCTTTGTACTTACGTCTTTCGACTGCATATATTTTGTTTTCGTATGGTCCATGTTAAGACCTACCTATATATGTAGTACCTATATATGTAGTACCTATATATATAGAAGTAATAGGGTTTCGAAATATAAAGGCTATTGATAATCTCATTTTATTATTTTTTAAGGTTATATCTACAAATATTCTTCACAATTTATAAGCAACACTGATTTGCTACTACGTTTCGTATCCGAACGTCTAATGTAAACAATGCGATCGAAAATGGAAATATAGTTAATGGGTATATATGCATTTCAGAAGCTATTCCTCCCTCTCCAGCACCACAATCATTCCATTAACCATTCTGGTGCTCATTGCTTAAATAACTACTACGTATAACGGTGTAATACTATTTTACATACGAATTTTACATATTAAACATATTCCTGGCAGTTGGTATGAACATATTTACTTGTAGAGACACTGTATTTCGTTATGCCATAATATACTACAAAGTATATGAAACGCTTTATAACTCAATGCTGTGTCCTACGTGTCCTACCGTGTTAGCAATGCTATTAAATCCTATTTTAAGGTTATCTCTATAGATTTTCTATAGAAATTAAAGCAGCACTGATTTATTTCGTATATAAATACGTCTAATGTGAACAAAGCGATCGAAGATGGAAGAACGTGATCCGGTGCACCTTTCGAACAAGTAGAGCATTTTGCATATCTATATCACCTTATCAAACCAGTGTACATCAGAAACAGATATGGAACACAGAATTGGTGCGGCATACAATGAAGCTGAAAAGCTAATCAAAAGCGTCTTCAACAACATATAATATAAACTCAGCAACAAAAATTATGGTCTGTAATGCTGTTGTCATTTTAGCCTTGCTATATGCCTGCGAAACCTGGGCTCTATAAAGTCGCCTCATTCAAAAGTTAGAACGGATTAGAAATAATTAAGTACATGAATGAATATTAAACTGATTCTACGTAACCTTTCCTTTTTAGTTTTGAAAATTGATATATACATGCATTTTACCAATTTGGGTTATGATATAATTTTTGATAATCTTAAATTTTATCTTTACAAAATATAACAATATTGTTTATAAACAATCACCCATAGTACCTCATGATAAAATTTCCTCTGTATTAACATCATAGCTTTTATTAGCGTCTTACTCCTTTAACTGATAACTGACATCATGATTTAGGGTCTTCCCCTACCCAGCTTCCTTTAGAGACAATTACTTTATATCCAATTTACTACTCCTAATATCGTGACAATATTTATGACCATACCTAGCCATGAGTTATCAACTCACTCTGGCCCTTCCTTCCAAACAGACACAGTCATCTAGTCTTAGATGAACCTCAATCCTTTACGAGCTATGACCCTAGTAAGTTCCATACCTTTCTTGGGAGTGTAGTCTATTCTTAGCTACAATAGCGACAACATGGATTTCTTCCATCTTATTTTTTTTGTTAAAGTATTAGAGAAAAATTATATTAATGTGTCCAACTGATTAAAATTCTATTTATTTGTGCAACTGACTATAGCCCTACATTTAAATTGATATAATGATTGCATTGCTCAATTAAAGGGATTCGATCGAAACAGTCGTACTGCACCACCTCTTGATATCCTGTTGCTTATTTTGATTATATATATATATATATATATATATATATATAACACCACTTTTACCCGCTCCCATTGATTGCACCTAGTATAGCACTAGTGTAGCAATAATTGGGTACCCTCCCAGCAGTATACTGGATAGATACTATCCCTTAGTGGGTTGAACCCCCAACCCCTAACTCTCTCACGTTATATATATATATATTTAAAAATTTATTAATGAGGGTAGAAATTGATATTGATCATTCAGGAATCCACATTTGCTGGTCATTCCTCTTATTCTTGTATATATATATATATATATATATATATATATATATATATATATATATATCATCACGATTTTCAATATTTGCTTAATAAAACAGAAATAAACAATTCTTTTGAAAAACACTGATCAGAAAACAAGTTTTAAATTATTCAGAAGAGTGTATCTAACTCTTTAATATTTCCAGTTTATTCTTTTATGCGGCTTTGCTGAAACAGAATATAGCGGCGAACGGAACATTATCAACGTCTCTTTGAATGACGTGTGGAAAACGTACACTGAATTAGCCTTCTTTAAATTATATCTTTTCAAATAGTACATAATAAATAAAGCCGTAATGACTTCTCACATTGCTATTGAAAGCGAAATGAAACGAAAAGTAATGGAAGATGAATGGCCACAGGATGTTTCTTGAGCGAACGTCTTCTAAACAGTAGATCTTTGTAGAAACGACTACTTGTCATGGTAAGATGGTTGTCACGGTAAGCTGCAATGAGTGATAATCTGTCACGATATCTTCAGCTAAGCTATCTAACATTTTCCAAAGTATTTTGTAAACAAACACACATGTATGTGTTTATGTACATATGTGTATGCGTGTGTGCGCGCGCGTGACTGTATGTGTTTGTGTGTGAATGGTAACTACATACCTCTCAATATGTGTGCTGTGTTTGTGCGCGTATACACACATGTATGTAATTTTCTCTGTAAATGTATGCATGCTATATGTATGTTTAATTCATTCTTGTGCTGATAATCACTTTTTATATAAACATAGTATAATGATATATTTACACGAATATACGCACACATACTCACACGTGTGTCAGTATGTGTGTATATATTGTGTGTATTTGTGTTTAGCAAAGTAAATAGACACGTCTTCTGATTCACGAAATATCTTTTACTGTAGAATACTGATGAATCAACTCATTAATCTTAAATGAAACCAATGATGTTGCTACAGAATGGACATACAAATAAAGGGAATGATTTGTTGGTGTACGATGAATGAGATGGAATTTAACTCACAATTTCCGTTGTATTTAGTCCCAGACATAGGGAGCGGAAGACATCGATATGTATAGCTATCATCAAAGATATTAATAGTCCTTTTAATAAGATTTAGGAATATATTATCTACTGCGTACTTCATTCTGTTAAAATAGAATTGTACAATTTGAGCAAGATTTATCTGCTATTTCAAGCTGGGTATGAGACCACATGGAGGCTCCCTCATTGACTTCAAAATCCAACTGTAAATATCAAAGGAAATTTAAAACATAACATTAAAATACCCGCGACAATATATCAAATGATTGCATAAAAGGTAATATATTTGTTTCCTTTTCTATACAATTATTTCTACTACGGGCACAAGGCCTGAAATTTCTGGGGAGAGCTGAAGGATTATATCGACCTAGTTTTCAACCTTGGATAACTTCGTTGGAGAAGCCTTGCTGCCCAATGCGCCACACAGCACAGGAAGACTTAACACTAAGATTAAGTTTCTAAGACTAAGTTTTCAACCATAATTTATTTCTCGACATCGAAAGGCAAAGTCTACCCCGGCGAGGTTTGAGCTGAAAAGAAGATGAGACGCAATGCCGTAAGGATTTTATCTGGCGTGTTTACACATATGCCATCTTGCCGCCTTTCTTTTGTAGAATAATAAGGTCAATATTCTTATTGAAATTAAGGCAGTGAATTGGCAGAATCGTTAGTACGTCTGACAAAATGCTTAGCGGCAGTTTCTCCGTCTTTTTGCGTTTGAAACCAATATTTTATTCTAAGTTATATTAAAATTATTTTTTGCGTAAGTAAATATAACTTAAGGAATGTACAGTGGTCAGGAAACACAAAAATAATGATTAGCGGAGAATCTTGCCCCTCACAATATAGAGACATTTCTCATGGCAATTTCTTAAGACATGGTGCCAGCATTGTTGCATATTGAAGATAATTGCTTTGCAATCACAACGGTCAGAGCCTTTTGCTAATATTTGATAATAATATGTTTGAATCGTTTTCATTGAAATATAGATAACGGAAAGTGTGCACAAATCCGTTCTCTCTTATCATGATGTATGTGTTTTTATATGCGTATAGCTCTCTTTTATGGCCCTCCCCACATAAGTCAAAACTCACAACACCATTAACAATTATTTCACTACAGTAATTACCATACAACCTAAAAAAAGAGAAATTGTGATCAGAGTAAGAAAAGATGAGAATGTTTGTGTATGTGTGTGAGAGAGAGATGGGGGAAGAGAGTGGGGAAAGAAAAAGAGAGGGAGGGGGAAGATAGAGGAGAAAGATAAAGAGAGAGTGAGTGTGTGTGTGAGTGTATGTATCTGTGTACGTGCGTGCGTGTTTGTGTGTGTATATATCTGTGTACGTGCCTCTGTGTTTGGTTTAGTAATTTGCCAGATCATTGTGTTATCATTCATCTCACACGTGGTTAAGCGAACTGTTCAAAATAGCAACTAAGTCATTCATAAATCATCCGCCGCCGATCAGAACAATGGTTACGTTGAACGACATTCTTTTTGCTATTCGTTTACCAACGTGATTTTCAACGTCTTAATCGATTCCGTGACTGACCTAGAACCACACAACAGAAACTGCGTGTTCTTAGATCTAATAAGAGAAAACGTTTATGCACTAAATCAGCTTAGAAAAGATAACAGTCATACAGTCACACGTATATATATATATATATATATATATATATATATATATATATATATATATATATATATATATATATATGCCTGTCCTTATATGAATACGCACAACAATATGTATGTAATAAATATACTCCAGTGTTACACAAATGATTAATGGCAATGATAATTTCACATAATTTGCTTTGTTTTGTCTCTGATGAATTAATAAAAATGATGACACTTTCTAGATTTGTAGAAATGAATATCTTCCACCGAAGTTAGTAGTAAGTGTATTGTTAGCTGAGTATCCCAGCAACTAAGCCCATTCGTCAGGAAATTTAGAAGAAGGAGGTGTCATAGATAACAACGGACTAGAAAAACATGGATTTGAACATACTGAAGAAGCCTCTGAAAATCATAAACTTATCGATATGCAATAAACGAAATAAAATTTGAAGGTCGATGATAATGTTCATGAAAAGAATTTCACAGAAACTTTTTTTATTTTTTGTAATTTTCAGAAAATTTTTGCCAAGGTGCTTTCTACACACGAGAATTCATATGATTATGAAAAATGTCTTTTTTTTTTTAATTCTTAAACCCATCCCCATAAATTCTAAAATTTCCACCCTCTTTCCATTTTCTTTGCTTAAATACCGTTTTTTGCTTAAACACTGGTGGGTGCATCCGCATTCCCTTAAATGTGTTTATGGGAAGAAAAACATTGAAAAACATCAATACATGTCAGACGGGACAAGAAACGAGGATGGTATCAGGTGATCATGGGATGTACTAAAAACAACAGCTAAATTGCCCTTAAATCACACACACAAAAGAATATTTTTCGTTTGCCATAATCGTATGAATTCCCCTGTATAGAACCCAAATTCTAAAGCATTTTCTGAAAATTCCAAACGATAAAAAAAGTTATGAGGGGAGACATGGGGTGCTTAAACTAGAAATCCGCTTAGTGAAGATGCATATGCCTTGCTAGAACCTGTTTTTTTATGCTAGTTTCACGAAGAAATATTACCGAGACATAGCAATTATGAGCATGGATTCAATGCCTCTTATTATTATGATGACAAATACTTGAGTTTTCAGATATATGCTACCCCCGCTGGAAGACAAACAAATTTGCAAGGATAAAGAGTGAGTATTGATGACGTTCGCTTAACATTTGACGTACCATCTAAGATCTCTACTGTGAAAGCGGTAACTATAAACAAAAATAAGCTTTAGATGAAACTTACCACTATATTATTGTTCCAGTCTCTTGTACTGACAGCATAGAGGTTTCACCTTTATTAATATTGGTTTCAAATTTTGACACAAGGCCAGCAATATTGATGGCGGGGATAAATCGATTATACTGATACCCAGAGCTCAATTGGTACTTATTTTATGGATAACTGAAGGGATGGAAGGAAAGTCGACCTCGGCAGAATTTACACTCAGAACGTTAGGACGTAAAAAATGCGTGCTAACGATTCTATCAAGTCGCCGCTTTACTAAAGTTTAAAGGGAAAATTAATGCTAAAGAACGTTATTCTATCCAGTGTTCTTGTTCACGTCCACCAGAACTAGTGAATGGGTGAAGGTTGAGAGAAACTGTGAATGGAAAATTTGGGGGTAAACTTTCTAGGTGATCTGCTCCTGCTTAAAATTTAAAAAATGGTTGCTGTTCTGAATTCAGTTCTAATTCAAAATAGACAGTTATGTATTTCCAGTGGTTTAAACTCGCATTTACAGGTACTACAGATCTCAGGGAACAGGATATGTAAATGTTTCATTCTTGATGAGATCAGCTAATGAGAGTTGTGATTTTATAAACCCAATGGGATGACTGAAGTGATTTATTACTGAAATGAACTACTCACCCACTAAACTAGTATATCAGCGGATGAAGTGGAGATGACCAACTGTGACAGTACAAATAAAAGCCGAGATTCACACCGTACCGATTATTCAATCAGTAATGCGAAATTTGGGACCTAAGATGTATTTGTCTGTGATGATAGCGATGACTCAAGAACAAATACCATCAATGATAGTAGTCCAAATTGACAGCAGTGATTGATGTATTAACAAATACATTTAATACATAGCATTAACTACAATACTATATTTACCATCTGATCATTATCGAGTAAACGTATGATGAAAAATATAGCAGCAGTTGCCATGTTGTTTCTTCACTCTTTCCTCCTCATTCTCCTCTCTCCTTCACCCATCTCTCTCTATATATATATATATATATATATCCCTCTCCCTCTCTTCCTTATTATCTTAGATAGTTAATACAGAACAGCATCATAAAAGCAACACATCTATTAGGAAAGCACCGTGGGATTTGAAACTGGAGTTTAGGTAATATTTCTAACACGTCCATTGGTTGCCAATAAGATTCAGCGTTGGTATCGCTTATACGAACGTTGTATGAGATTGCACCTGCTGTAATATTATTGATTATAAAGGCTGAATACGAAACCTTAATCCAATACCTCACATACATTCTTTCGATTTATCTCCACCTTTTCCCCATCGCTCGCATTCTTCCTCTTTCTCGTTATTGGTTTCACCTTACGTGCTATGTTCAATTAAAATCGTGTTACATTAGAATTTTCAAAGAATGTCCCCTTCCGCATACACATTCAGAAATCCTTTGATTGGTTCTTGGAACTAAAGAATGTCGGTCAGCTTATTATTCCCGATCTAGATGATTGTCTCATTAGTTCTGTTAAATACTTGACCACTTAAAACAACCAGCTCTCCACTATACACTAAAAGGGGAAGAGCGAATAATTACTTCTTCTTCCTTCGTTTTCTACTACTTTGTCTTCTCCTTCTTTGTGTACGTAAACAACAACAACAACAACTACTACTACTACTACTACTTCTAGTATTACTGCTGCTGCTACTACTACTACTACAACTCCTAATAATAATAATAATAATAATAATAATAATAATAAAACAGTGACACCTCTTTATGTCTTCCTCCTTTTTCTTCTCCTGGCCTCTCTCTTCCTTTTTCTTCTCCTGGCCTCTCTCTTCCTTCTTCTTCTACTACTACTACTACTACTACTACTACTACTACTACTACTACTACTACTACTACTATTCCTACTACTACTACTACTACTACTACTACTACTACTACTACTACTACTACTACTACTACTACTACTAGTTCGGTTTCTACTCCTTTTCTCCATCTCCTTCTTGCTAACTTCTCAGACTCATTGTCAACTTCTTCCAATAATATTATCATCGTTTTAACACTCACTACAACTTTTTCATCTCCTCCTACTCACCCACTCTACCCGCTTCTTCTGCTACTTCTTTTCCCTCATCTTCTTATGATGCAACCTCCAATAATTATTCTTTCAATTTCTGGTCCACCATAAATTGATAAAATTGAGGGAGAAAGAAAATAAACATATATACGTGAACTTAAAAATATATGGACACAGCCTTCAGGCATTAAAATCACTACACATCTAATAATAATCACATAATAGATTTCTGCATATATTTTCAAGAATACATGCGTATAGATTTTAATATCAAGTAATGTAAAATTATGTACATACTACTTATATCATGGAAACGTTCAGTCTGGGAATAATTTGATTTCTTCTCAGACCTGTAAGCGCACAAACATTCCAACCTAACAATTTTGGGATATAAGGATATCGGCATAATAGACACACACACATACATTAACACCTCCTGCCATTCAATTTCAGTGCCCGCAGAAATATTGCAGTAATTTTTAGTAGAAAATTACTTCAACAACCAGAATACCAAAGGTTATTTTTGCACCGATACTTAACTAAGACATCTCTAAACCTAACTTGCTGGAGCCAAAAGCCATAATGCACACCAGAAACTTCCGGTATCACCACCTCTGCCTTACTCCTCTCATAAGATTCTATTATATAAATGTATGTATAGCATAGTTAAGGATATCGACATAATAGAAAATACGCAGATCACACACACATGCACACACAAGCACACACATGCACACACCGCACAGACATACATACACATACACACACCACACACACACACATATCACACAAACACACACATACACACATACTCACATACATTAACACCTCTTGCCAGTCAACCTCACTGCCCGCAAAAATCTTGCAGTAGCTTTTAGTAGAAAATCAGTTCAGTAGCCAGGAAACAATAGGTTATTCTTATACCGATACCAAATTATGTCACATCACTAAACATAACTTGTCAGAACCAATAGTCAAAGTCAACACCAGAAACAGTCAGCATCACCATCTCTATCTCACTCCTGATATCTAAATCTATTACCCAATAACTTCTCTCATCAGATTTTATTATACAAATATATAGTGTACAGCATAGTTGCATCCGCCAAAATCAAGGATAAATAAGAAATTTTAAATCGGATTAACTGTGAATACTTTCAAATCTAGTTTCTATCAAATTAGCAATTGTCCCAGATACATGAATAAAAATATATCTAGTCACTAAACTAACAACTCACTAAGACCAATAGAGCAACGACTGGAAATTAAGTTCAGAGTTTAATCTCCTAATGCATATAAAAGCTTAAATGTTTTCTAAAAGTATTAAACCTATATAACCTCATAAAACGGAAACAGTTCTATATATAAAAAGTGGAGATATAAATATAATGGACTTAGTTTGCGAATAGCAACATACAGGCTGGAAATGCAACTGACACAATCACTCACGGTGGCAATATTTACTATGAGTGGCGAGCTGACAGAATCGTTATCACGACAGGCAAAGTGCGTAGCGGCATTTCGTCCGTCGTTACGTTCTGAGTCCAAATCCGTTTGCGGTCGACATTGCATTTCGTTCTTTCGAGATCGATAAAATAAGTACCAGTTCAATACTGGGGTCGATGTGATGGACTTAACTCCACCCCCCAAAACTGCTGGCCTTGTGACAAAATTTGAATTCAATATTTACTGTCAATAACTGGCAGAATCTATAGAACGCCGGGCAAAATGCATAGGGTCATTTCGTCTGTCTATACATTCTGAGTTGTATACACGCCTGTGTGCATGTGTGTGTATATGCATGTGTGCGCCTGCATATGTGTTGATGTACATGTGGATTGTTAGAACAAGTGATTTGCGAAATAATATTCGAATTTCCATATTCAGGATACATTGCATATGGTTACATTTGCTAGCACATGTGCATGTAGCGAAGTTTTTGTATAGCATACGTGTGTGTGTGTGTGTGTGTGTGTGTGTGTGCATTTCTATATATATGTATGTGTGTAGTGACATTAATTTTTATGTGTGCACATAAGGATATAAATGTACATGTTCCTATTTGCGTGCAAGCGCGCATAGACACACACACACACTAATTTATATAGATATGAATTAGTCGTACACACAGTACAGTTATTTGCTGGAAATATCAGTCAATAACCTCTTGGCGCTAGGTAAAGCTTCACTGAACTCAGAACGTAAAGATGGACGAAATGCCTCTATACATTCAGTGAAGATTTACTTCGCACCGAACGGTTATCGACTGCTATTTCCAGCAAATAATGGTACTTTGTGTACCACTACTTCATATTCAGAATTCTACATTTACGCTAATGCACGTGTTTTGCAAAGTTCTAAACTCGAGTATAAGGTTGTCTATTACTCTAGCGTCCTACCTCTATACCAGTGGTTCCTAAATTGGGCGGTATTGCCTCCCCTGGGGGCAGTGGAAAGTTCCTTGGGGCGTTGAAGAAAAGTGGGGAGATAATGGGGTAAGAAGTTACGTAAAACGTGGCGTGGGTAGCATTTCATGGAAAAACAACAAAATAGTGGGTTCATTAAGTTAAGGTCTATTTGTTAAATACAGTTGCTTTGAATTTGCTTCAGAAATAGGTCCAGGTTTGTGATGGCTTAATTGGGGTGGGGCACTAGGAATGTGGCCTGGGTATCAAAGGGGTGGCAGTCCGAAAAGATTTGGAAATCAGTGCCCTATACATTCAGTGAAGCTTCACCTAGTGCCGAAAGAATATCGACTGCTATTTCCATCAAATATGTGTGCTCCGTGCACCACTACTTCATTTCTATAATTCTACCTATACTGTGCTTTATTTTGCTGGATTAAAATATCACTGTATTTTAGTAATATATATATATATATATATATATATATATATATATATATATATATATATACCGGAGTAAGCACGTAAATGTGCAACAAGGTGGAAAAAAGAGTACTCAAACACCAGAGGTAGAGTAGTATGCTTTATTTAAAAGCACCAGAAATATAACAAAAGACTGTTACTCGGAGTTTCATGTTCCCGTTCTTCGGACAGTTTTGTTAGAAAATGTTTTGTTAGAATATTTTCTAACAAAACTGTCCGATGTACGGGACCGTGAAACTCCGAGTAACAGTCTTTTGTTATATTTCTCATGCTTTTCAGTAAAGTATATGTGTGTGTGTGTGTGTGTGTGTGTGTGTGTGTGTGTGTGCGTGTGTATAAAAGAGACCACTAAGTGGACTGCTAATGTGCTAGAAGATCACATGTAATGTGTCTATTAAGACCGAATTGTTCTCAAAGAAAAATTTAGCGGAGCAAAACATGCGGGCGAGACTAGGGAAAATTACAGAAATAAATACGAAAGTTATCCGTAGACTGGTTTCGAAATTAATATTTCCTTACCAAAAATATCTGTTTCTCTTCCGTACGGACTGCCAAAGGGGGAAAATTGAAGTATAAAGTTGCAAACGCGCATGAAAATATTTGCCGAATTGCATTCAGACTTATGTCATGTATTGCCTTTCCATCGCATGAGCTTATCTGTGCCAGTCGTTATATGTGTATTCGTGTGCTCATGCATGGACTTGGCATTTTCATCTATATACACAGGATATTTTATAAGCATCTATCTACGCACACACACACACACACACATATTAAATATTATGAAAAGACAGATGTATAATTATATACACATACGTGCTAGCATATATATATATATGTGTGTGTGTATGTATGTGTGTGTGTGTGTGTGTGTGTGTGTGTGTGTGCGTGTATTTATAATTTTTATAGATAGACTGACTGTCAGACAGATAGACACATACATACGTACATACAGATGTATTTAACTGGATTCGGTGGTTACAGTAATTATTTTATTATGCGATTACGTTTAATTAAGCATAATTTCCTTTGCTGAATGTATTTTGGCTTCTAATTATGAAAATACTATTTAACAGTTGTCTACTATATTTAACTTGATTTGCGTAATATATAAATTTGGTGTGTAAGAATTAATTTCCGTAAGAAATATCAAAATCAAGATAAGAATTAATTTCTTTTTATTTAATGCTACAATCTTCAATATATTTAGCGATCGAATTATACTTTATAATTCAACTGCTAAGTATATTGAATAATTAATTATACTCTTAACGATAATGATAATAATAGTAGTAGTAATAACTACAACAATAACAACAATTGTTATTATTATCATTATTAATAAAGCGGCTAAGGCGGCGAGCTAACAGAATCGTTAACACGCTGGACGAAATTCTGCTAAAATATCACTAGCATACTAGGGTCGATCCAATCGACTGGCACCATCTCCAAAAATGTTGGGCCATGTGCCTAGAGTAGAAAATAATAAGGACAAGTTGAACACTGGAGATGATGTAATCAACTTATCCCCACCTCAGTCATGTTGCCTTTGTGGCAAAATTTGAATTAATTATTAATAAGGTTGTGAGCTGGCAGAATGGTTAGCACGCTGCGCGGAATGCTTAGCGGTATTACGCCTGTCACTCCTTTCTGACTTCAAATTTCGCCGGGGTTGACTTTCATCCTTCCGGCTCGATGAATTACGTACCAGTTGAGTACTGGGGTCGATATAATCGACTATCCTCCTCCTCCTGCAAATTTCAGTCCTTGTACCTGTAATAGAAAGGATTATTATTATCAACATTGTTAAGGCGGTGAGCCGGTA
>NC_142930.1:143957976-144007976 GCF_046866305.1 Octopus bimaculoides
AGTAGCAGCAGAAGGAGAAGAATGGTAAAAAGAAGCGGGGAAAAGGAAGAACAACAACAGCAAGTAGAATGATGATGAAGAAGCAGAAAGCGAATTTTAACCGTTGTTAGAGATGTCTTTATCAACTTCAAGTCATACATAAGAGTTGATATCATGTGAAAGAGATCCATGTTCACAGCATAGTGCTGAATATAGCCAAACAATAAAACTCTTTTATTACAGGACTGCAGCTAGTGCCAAGAAGCAGAAATCATAAAATAAACAATATAAAATCATATAATGTAATTAATTCAACTGAAAAATCCAAAGTAATTAATTTCAATGGAAATTGTTAAGTTTAGGAGAGAATAAACTATATTGTCAGCTAAGACATCATTACCTATTCACATGTGTTCACTGCTTTTCTATATGAAAACTGTATGATGTAGCATCAAACTTGTGCAGAATTGCAACTTTATGGTTATAAACAATGGAACAGCAGACTGCAACAAGAACAACATTAGGATTAACAATAACGAAAATTATTATTGTTGATAGCTATTTATAAATATGAAAAGATAATGGTATTCTAAAATTAATGACGTGTTGATATGGATGTTTGTGTGCGCTTGTGTCTGCATATGTATGTATGTGTGGCGGGGATTGTGTATGTGTGCGTGCATGTGTATATGTATGTATATGTATGTATATGTATGTATACGTATGTAAGTATATGTACATGTATACTCATATACACACGTATATATATATATATATATATATATATATATATATATATATATATATATATATATATATATATACATATATATGTACGAATGTATATACACATATAATGTATGTGTATGAAGATTTGTTTCCATTTACAATTAAGTTGAAATATTTTAAGCAACAGTTTATTTATTCATTCAGAAACGTTGTTTTGATAATTAAATGTATGTATATATGTATGTATGTATGTACGTATGTATGTATGTATGTGTGCATGTATGCATGCATCTATCTATCTATCCATCCATCTTTCTACCAACGGTTTTCCCTTAAATGACTGTATATTTTTGTATGTATGCATGTATGTATGTACATATGTATGTATGTATGTATGTATGTATGTATGTATGTATGCATGCAAACATGCATGTATGTGTGTGTATGTATATATACACCTTACGAAGCACATCTTAATTCATCAATAACTAAAGAAACTAGCATAACAGGCCCAATAGAATATCTAGCACCTACGTAGTACGTTTACAATTATGCTTACTGTTTAAAATATTGCACTGCAATGGATTTGAACTGCAATGAGTACATCTCTTCACTATATACGCGTCAAATACCTTCAAAAACCAGAAAAACAGGTGTCTTTCTAGGAATGAAGATGAACTTACTTCACAGTTAGGATTTCAGGAAACGTATGCGATGACGGCTTACTATAATTTGCCGCTTCTACCTGCCTAATGACAACCACAACTTTAAAGAAATACCCTTAGAGGACGACCTTAGATCGGGGAGTGACGTTGCCTTAAGGGTACTGAAGAGTTCCGGTATAAGTTTATATATTGTTATTATGGTAAATCTAGAAACAAATATCGGTGTGATATATAGGCAAAAGCATAAGTACTTTTTAGTACCACAGAGTACATATAATACATGAATATATACATGCACACAGGCACACTAATATATATTTATATGTATATATGCATGTGTCTAGACAAATGTACAGGTGTACATATGTGTGCGTGCACGTTTCTTTGTGTTTTATATTTGTGTAGGTTGTACAGTTATTTAGTTACTAACATGTTTATTTTAAATACAAATACATTGATCATTTAGTAAATTAATCCGATATCATTCTCCAGATAATTCACTAAATACTACTTTCGGAATTTGTAATCTTATCTTAAACAATATTGTTACTTAGATATTTTCCAATTTTATTTTTCAAACTGCAATCTCACGTTTATCTCTTTGACGTACTTTATAAGAATAGGCTTCAATAGTCAAGATTTCCAACTGAATTTTGTATTGTATTTGTGTCACCAAAGATTATTTCATAACCAGCATTATTCAGAATATTAAATTCTTTATATCAGACAGGGTATCCAGTGACGTATATCTTAATACATCAGAAGAGATTGTATACTTATAATTAATGGTATATTTTATAAGAAGGTATACACACACGTGTATACATATATATAAATATGTGTGTCTGTGCATGTATTTATATATAAACGTATGTGTATGTATGTATATGTTTATACACACACACACACACACGCACACACACACACATACACACACACACATACACACACACACACACACACACATATATATATATATATATATATGTATAAAATGTAGATGGCCCATTAGCAATTAAGATCTAAAAGCAAATTTATAAACTAGGGTACATCATTCCTAGAAATAAGTGTCAAAAATGACTCAAGTAACTGCAAAAAGCACTATCTCGATAAGTTGACGACAGAGAGGAAGCGAGAATGTTCCGTACCGTAGTGACATAAGCTCCGAAGCGAGGTAGCAAATATACCCATTTCACGGGATTATGAAGTTTAGTTCATTGCATTTCAGTTCTTGTCAGGGAATCTTACTGCGCGTAAGGATAAGCATAACTCGTTTCTTCAGCTCATAAGACAAACCGCTGAAAGCGTGATCTATTTCAAAACGGTAGGCGTGTATACTACAAATAATGTAGCAATCAAAGCCTAAATGCAAATTTCTAAATCAAGGTCACCCAAGTAGTACCAACATTACTAGAAACATAAGTAAAAAATGACTTAATTAGCCACAAAAGGCATTATCTTAATAAGTTGACAGAAGATGAAAAGTTCTTACCTTTAAGGGTATCATGAAAGACCTGTTCGGTGGCCACAACTTCTCAGTTCTTATACAGTGTTTAGAAAAGCTAAAGGACGCTGCAATATGTGTGAGAATCTGGGAAGGGAACATGTTGAAAACAAATCATAATTAACTTATCTTCCCTCATTTTTCTTTTATCCAATGCCAGCTCATTTTCAGCCCCACCACGTATATATGTTCGTGTGTATGTATGTGCCTACATAAGTCCAATAATATGCTTCAAGAAAAGTGATGTGTAACGAATATGTTTGAAAAACTGTTGCAAATTGCAAGTGAGAATTTAGCCAAAACTTGTAATGTAATATCAATGATTAAGGCGGCGAGCTGGCAGAAACGTTAGCACGCCGGGCGAAATGCTTAGCGGTATTTCGTCTGCCGCTACGTTCTGAGTTCAAATTCGACCGAGGTCAACTTTGCCTTTCATCCTTTCGGGATCGATAAATTAAATACCAGTTACGAACTGGCGTCGATGTAATCGACGTAATCACTTTGTCTATCCTTGTTTGTCCCCTTTATGTTTTGCCCCTTGTGGGCAATAAAGAAATAAGAAACGTTAGCACGCCTAGCGAATTGTTTAGCGGTGTGTCGTCTGTCTTTACGTTCTGAGTTCCCATTCCACCTAGGTTGATTTTGCTTTTTATCCTTTCGGGGGCAATGAATTAAATACCAGCTGCGTGCTGGGGTCGATCTAATCGACTAGCCCCATCTCCAAAAATTTCGAGCCTTGTGCCAAGAGTATAATATAATTTCAATGAATGAAAATGAATACAAGAGATATTGTTTTAACACACGTAGGTAGAAAACAATATATTTCTCTCAATATATTGATTACTTTTCTTCTAGCAGAAAGAAGTAATCTTTCCTTAAATACCATAAGCTCATTAAACAACCTTTGTAAAATAATACGGTATTTTTCGAACATATATATATATAGAGAGAGAGAGGGGAGGGTAAAGAGTAAAGACACTCTTCGATCACAAATGATTACGGGATTGCACCTAGAAAGTTCCTCTCTGAGGCACAAGTCCGGCCAAGGTTGTCTGTGGAAGACAATCCGTTGACCTTACATACCAGCGACTGCTCTCCACGGCACTGATGTTGTCCAAGGAAAAAGCAAAGGCCGGTACAGCTTGGCCTTTAAATCGAACTGAAAACTACATCTGTGTGTGTGTGTGTGTGTATGTGTGTACGTATGTGTGTGCGTGTAGACATAAGTATGGGTATATATGTGTGTGTCAATCCGTGTGTATATAAGCTCTTATTATTGTGATATATATCGATTCTGTTTTGTCTTTTAAACAGCTCGAGCATCAAAGTTTCTGATTCAAGCATTGCTAACAAGAGACTGAACATCGAATAATCTGAGAGTGGGCATGGAAAAGGAAATGCTAATGATAGATCACCTCATGATAGATCATCTAATGATAGATCATCTAATGATAGATAATAACATTTAATTTACTAATTATTTAAGATTATGTGTATTTAAATACAAGTTTGAGATTAGTAAGGCATTTCCACCATTAAAATAATTGCGATAAATTTACTGGGAAGTATATTTAGACAAGAATGAATTAGCGGACAAATTTATGCACCTTATTTTTTCTTTATTTTTGGTGAGTTAATGAAATATGAACCGTGAGTCTGAAACCATTTCTGCATTTGTTTTTGAAAAACATAGTCTTCAAGGAATTTATATTTTCATTTCAAGAGAGATATTTTTTAAAAAATATATTTATGTATATATATATATATGTTTGTGTATGTATATATATGTTTATGCGTGTAAGTGTGTGTATTATGTATGTTTGTGTATGTATGCATGTATGTATATATGCATGTATGTATGTATGTATGTATGGATGGATGGATGGATATATGGATGGATGGATATATATATATGTAACTTCCTCTGCGTGATAAAAACATGTAAATGCGTATTTTTTTGTTTCGATGTAGCTAAAAGATCAATTTTAAGCCTATCACGCTATATTTATCTTCTATCTTATTTGCAATTTCTAATATTTATAATTGCCATCCCTCACAGCATATATTCCAATAACTATACGTTACAATTTCCATAAACTAAACATTTTTGTAAGTGATTTTCACCACGTTTTTCAACAAATTACTATTGTTATAACATCTCTAAACAAGTATTACTGCTCGATTAATAATATTTGAATATGCAATGAGAAATATGGTCTTATTTTTT
The DNA here is from genome assembly GCF_046866305.1 of Octopus bimaculoides. Taxonomy (NCBI): domain Eukaryota; kingdom Metazoa; phylum Mollusca; class Cephalopoda; order Octopoda; family Octopodidae; genus Octopus; species Octopus bimaculoides. The sequence goes on from NC_142930.1 coordinate 143,963,081, forward strand.
CATTTCGGCGGAAATATTTCAAACTGAAATACTATCCAGTAAATATTTACTTCCCCTACCCTCACTCTAATCTAAACTTATGGTAATATTTTCTTTAATATTCAACACATTCAGTCTAATAAACATATAAAAGTGGTAATTGCTAAAAATACTTCTTTTTCTCGTGTATATTCATCGTTTGTGATGTTTTTTATGTAATAGTTGTGCAATTATTCGTATTCGGTTATTCATTTCTTTCAATATTTCCATATTTTAATACCATACAGTAGAAAGAAGAATATATTGTGCATATTTTAGAAAACAATATTAAAAAGTACAAAGCCGACGTTGTCTTTTACGACAATATTCTTTGATCATAAATATTTTCATTCGTTATAAAGATACTAAAATAAAATATGGAACTTCTTGTAAAACATGTTTAGAAACAATATTTTTTTTTTTTTTTAATATCTCCTTCGGTTAAACCTTAAGTAGAAAATCAATTTGGTTAAAAGTATTACAAGAACAATAAGTTTACAAAACCAGCCTTTCACGTTCTAAAGTAGGCCACTTAAATGTATTAGCTTAAAATAGGCAAAGAATGTTTCATTATTTACAAAACCTGAATAACAATAGAGATTGTTTACATTGCCATTATATTTTCCCAAATATTTCTATTATTCGGAAGGATCTTAATAGAGTAACAACAGTGAGAATACTTTCCAGTGTAATGTACTTAATATAAAGTCCAAAAAGAAAATGTTTTTCTATGTTCGTGTGTACACATACATATATGTGTATACACATACATAACACACACAAATATATATATATATATATATATATATATATATATATAGTGAGAAACTGAGAGAGGGAGAGAGAGATTGAAGTTTTTTCCTTTAGAGTTTCAATTGTTTATATAACTACCGATTTCGTTCCAGGTACTGATTTGCCATCTCATGTTGAAATACACCTACCACATTTAATGCTAGAAGGATCGGACTTTTCACCCACCTTTAACGACCAGATGCGTCAATTGATGGAAAGATGTTTTTAATTGGAAAGGAAAAAAAAAGCAGAAAAGGAGATGTAAATAAATCATTGTAAAATGTATAAATCTATTGAATTTTAGTACTTCTGTTGATATTAGTGGCAATAGTTTAATATTTTGACAGAAACTTATCCTTACAAAATAGAAAGGACGTTATTGAAATTCTAAACATTCATCGTAACGTTTTTGCGTACATTTGTCACACAGAGGTTTCCTTACAGACTACATACATTTCTGTGGCTCTGCTACGGCATTTTGTTTTCACTCATGTACGCCTGACTTTATTTCTAGATGCAGATGTTTTATCAATATGGCGTTTGAATGCACATGAACGACCGTGAGGTGAATCACCACTAATTTCTTCATCGACTTTTTGAATATATTCCCGTTGACAAATGACCGAATTGCTGATACTTGTGTATATTACCCAGATGTTTATAAGAGCATCATCCAAAATATTATAAAAGACGTGCATTGACAATCGTCTACTGCTTGCTTTGACTGAATAAAATTTTTCCAGTTGGTCAAGCACGTATACGCCAGCCCTATTTGATATAAAAAATGTATGATGTCAATCTTCTTCTTGGGGTTATTTTCAGAAGGAACTTGTACATGTTGATGTAAGATATTCAAAACAACAACAGACTTTGATTTTTTTTGCACTGGAACGATGTGTGACAGTAGGCTTCTCTGTCGATTTCAAAACCACTTTTTATTGAGTGCTTTCACCAGTTTTACGCTTCTGTTCTAACGAGTTGTTCCACCTGAACTGCAGTTGTGCGAGTTCTAAAAGCGAAGCAATTACTGAAATTTCTGTGAAATACTGGGGGTACTCAGTTCTATGTGCCTTCAGATTTGAGGTCACCTCTTAGAGCTATTCATGCATTAAAGGTGTATGCGACTATAAAACATGACGCCCAAATAGTTTTTTTTTTTTATGGGAGGCTTTGGCTCCAAATATTTCTTGATTCAAACGACGTTATGGCTGATGTAATCGAATGAAGTAATAGTATACTGAAGCTGATAATCGTTTCTAAAATTTATAGAATTGTACACGTTTCCAGCTATTTTGAATATATATTTCCATTAAATTGTATTGCCATTGCTTTGAAAAGGACTAATCGGCAGCAATATTAGATAATCATTTCGTATGTGAAGGTATGAAAATAGCAGAATGCTGCTTTGAGTACATTATTTCTATTTATTCATTGTCAGTATGTGGTTGGAAAGCACGAAATGAATATTGTACAAATAGCAAAAACTACTCTATAATTAAATAATTATTTTATTTCCTTCAGCAGCTTCATTCTGGTTTGCTACTGATTTTTAGGGGGAGAAAAATGACAACACAAGAGTTCATGATACTCCTTAATTACTATTATATATATATATATATATATATATATATATATATATATATATATATATATATTACATACATTAAACATAACTTGATATTTTTATCTTAACTCGCCCGTATATTTTCATTAGTAGTGAGACAAATGCTGTTCCTTTTAGGATGTTACAAGATTAGGAAAACTATGTTACTATTGAATAAGACCTATGTTTTGATATATAACTTTCATTTCAGACAATTTTCGCCTGTATACGTCAAAGGAAGTATGATTAAAAAACTGTTTAGCAAGTAAATGATATCCTCCTACTTAACATTCACACTAAAATAAAATGTTATTTTATTATATAACGGCTATAGTCACTTTGAAAAACAGGAACATTATCAATTTTCCATCAATTCTTATCGTTTTTTCTACTTTTCACAACTGTCCGAAAATTGTATTATTACAGACACATTTCAGATAACATATGTGATATAAAAGTTCTGTCCTCAATGGTATAGTAATGTGTTTCACTTGCAGCGATATTCTGCTGTATATTTATTCATTTACAATATCTTGCTGCTCATATAATCATTACTATATAAATGGCAAAGTATAGACTCTACAAGCTGGCCGAATGCCATTAGTAAAGGGAAAGCGTCAATTTCATGATTCTATTATGGACACATTTCAAGTGTACGACATGATGAAACAATCTCAATGAAAACTATTGTATTTCTTTAATTCTGTATAGACTTGTTTTCTTTTTATAAAATTTTGAATCTGAAAATGATTGACTCGTCAAAATGGAGGTCAATTATTAAAGTTAAATGTAATGTAATTCTCAGCAGCAAAGTCAGTAGTAAATTAGTAGTAGTGTTTGTTTTTCTTCCTGAATATAGTTAAATTATGCATGATTTCACGTCGAAGTGAATATTTAATTACAGTCAACATGTAACTATTGTCATACAAAATTCGTGTCAACATATTTGTTTTCCAATATCTGCTATCATATTTGATACGACTGACAAGAAAAACGTTCTAAAAAGTGACTAGTGTCAAGACGTTTAGCACTTTATCTTCTCTGAATATCAAAATTTTCTCGAAACAGAATGATTGTGCATAATGGTAAAACATACATTTGTCAGTTTGTAATAATAAGTGCCTTTTTCTATCAATATATGCTACAAATTTGTAATGGAGAAATATGATACATAATTTTGATTTAAAAGACATTGTGTTCGATGTAAACTGGCAGAAGACGTTGTGCAAATGACACTGAAAATCGTATCCAAAGATTATTATACTATCACAGATATAGTAGAAGCTATTTTGAAAAAATGGTTTACCTATACTTTATTCTCTTCGATTTGTGTATAGAAATCGACTAGCAAATAATTATGTAGTAGCTGGAGAGATGAAAACTGCAGACCAGCCAGTTGATAGATATACATGGCAGCTGAGTATATTATTACAACTTACTCTAAAAGGTTGGTACGTCGGACAAAGTGCTTAGAGGAATTTATTTCGGCTCTTTACATACTGATTTCAAATTCCACCGTGGTCGATACGACTTTTATCTTTAAGAGGTCAATAAAATCAGAATGGGTTGATAAAGCTTCAACGAGTCCATAAAATCAGCACGGGTCAAATTAATCGAGTTATCTCCCCCGTCTAAAATTGCTGGCATTGTACAAAACTTTTAAACAATGTTACAGCTAACTTCTAAAACAATGTTACAGCTAACTTCTAAAACAATGTTACAGCTAACTTCCCACAAATGTGAAATAATATTACGAATTTTTAATCCACATAAATATGTTAACATTTGTGGGAAGCTAATACCACAAAGATAACAGTACCTTATTAGTCTGTAATATGTTAAAGTATAGACCTTTATACATGCTCCAATTGAACAGTATATATAAAAAAAAAGATTGTAGTGAAACCGCAAACTGAGGAAGTTTAAGCTTAAACTGGAAGACAACCAAAATGTTACAATGTTTCATATTTCTAAATATTTAAACTATAGCACAAATGCGGTGACCTGACAGGATTGATAGCATACGGCAGAAAATGCTTAGTGATATGTCATCCTTGCTTACGTTCTGCGTCCTAATGCCGCCATGTCGGACTTCACCTTTCATCCCTTTCGGGGCTGGTAAAGTAAGCAACAGTTGAACACTGGAGTCGGTGTAATCTACTTATCTCATCCCTCGAAATTGCTGGCTTTGTGCCAAAATTTGAAATCGCTATTAAACCTTTACCTAAGGTGGTGAGCTGACAATACTGTTAGCACGGCGGGCTAAGGGCATTGTATGATTGTGTCCGTCTTTACGTTCTTACGTTCAAATTTGGCAGTGGTTGATTTTACCTTTCCACATTTCGGGGTCGATAGAATAAGTATCAGTCGAGTATTGTGGTCGAGGTAATCGACTTAATCTCTTCCCTGAAATTGCTGGCCTTGTACCAAATTTGAAATCAATATAAAAATGTGTCTAAAAGAAACCCTGCTGGCCAGTCCAGCTTGATAAATTCGTACAGTCTATGCGTGAATTGAACATCTTCAGCTCGGCATCAATTACTACCTTCTCCGTAAAATTTTCTTTATATGCTTAAAAACATATTTCATATAAGAAGCAACTGTTACATGTAATTTGTTGACAGATACTTTACACGGGAACAGAAAAGATAAATCAATTATTATGATTAAAGAAGTTGAAGTAAACAAATATGCAATATATCATAAAATCTATTTATTATATAATTACTCATTTAGTAGCAATTTCCGCTTCGACGTATGGCCATAATACTTACAACGAAGGAGAATTGACTGGTTCCCCATAGTTCTCTTTCAAAGGCTGAAGAAATATGTGATATGACAAATATTACACTTCAAATAACGAACTATCATTCTCATTTGTAATATACTGTTCAGTTTCGGAAAATACATTATTAGTCTTTCGTAGAATGACTTTACATCATAAATATATGGCAACAGTTTTGCTACTAATCATTACTTTGCTAAAAATTGACAGGTGATTTTTTTGACACTTTTCTAATGATGAATGACCTATAAGCATTTTACAGAACGTTTCAAATCAAACTAAGGTATTATTTTGGAAAACTAATAAGGAAAATTGATATACAATACTTGACCAACGTTGTACATACATATTTACACGCTGGACTGAGGTTGTGTATACATATATACATTTATACACGCTCACATATACAGGTGCACACACATGAAGTAGATTGTACTTTAGACATATTTTGTGTGAACGGAATAATACTTGATTGGTATTTAGTTGATCGTAAACGAATGAAAGACAAGGCCCTGAGTTCAAATCCCGTCGATTTGGAACAAAAAACTACAATAACTTATTTTTAACCTCTTAAAAATTCTGATGTCCAGCACCTTTTGGACGATATTTGAAACTGAACTACTCATTCAGAGAAAATACATACACACATACTGGTGGTGACTATCTGATGTATTGATTTTGCATATTGTCACAAATCTTCGAACTTCAATGGACAATGCATTGTCGAACAATTGTCAAACAAACAAGGATGAAATCAAAGTTAGAAATATTTGAAATCAAAAGCTGAAATTATACACTAGTTTCTTTTTCTATTACCTTTTCAGTGCAATATTAGTACTGGTTTAAATATGCTTATGGCACATTTGGGTTAATTAAAAAGCCGTTCTCTCTGTTTCGCCATGGAGAACTTCTTTCTGTTGAGAATGGTGTAAATACACCTAGATCAGTTCGCAACGCCCCCTTCCAGATTTCGTAATGTAATTAGGAGAACCACCGCGTAGCGTTATCAGTCATCGCATGATGACTGAAATAGTAAGACGATTACTCTTTCATCATTTCGCAGTGTCCTCTGCCAAGGGTCTGCCACCGAAGAAGAGATAGCTACTCCGAAATACTGTTGACAATAGTGTAAGTACACCTAGATTAGTTGGTAGAGTGTTCTGAGCCATAGGCGCCATGAGAGAATCAGTCTCTTAGATCAGTTCACAGTGCCATCTGCCCAGCGTTTGTGACTGAGAAGAAGATAACTACTCTGAAATGCTGCATCTCACAGTCTGTAAAGGGGGCGCTGCGAACTGATCTAGGTGTATTTACACCATAATCAACAGTGAGAAATTTTCTCCATGATACAACACAGTGAATGGCATTTTTATTAGTCCAAACGTGCCATTAGCATATTTGAACTGGTAGTAACATTGCATTTATACATATCACTGCTTAAAGCTCCTACTTCGTAATTTACATTTCCAATGTCTTCACTAAAATATCACATTTTCTATTGTATATTAGAGACATTTATTTTGATAAAAAATTAAGAGCCATTAAGTTTATCTTATTTTACCATATATACACGGGTCACACTCACAGGCATGAATGCTGCGTCACAACAAAGTGTCTCAAGACTGCTAGCCACTGGTAGCAATTGCAAGGAAGTCTAAAGGATAAGACCTAGTAGGAGGTAATCTTCCCTTTTGAATGAAACTGAGTAGAATGAATAATAAGAGTAGAAATTAATAATGTTAAATAATAGTATTAAATAATATCACTTTCAACTAGTGATCAGCATACTTAAAAAAGTCCGACAGCTGTGAATTTTTACTTAAACATAAACAATATGAAAGATCACTATATGGATCCCTTGTATGATAAAAATAGACGTCAAACCGTCTTACGACTAAATCTGTTCTCACATTAGTAACACGCCAGATGTTTACGAGCGTAAACATCTAGAGTATTATTAAGTTGAGAACAGAGATTTAGTGCTAACACGGTTTGACGTTTATTTTTATCATACAAGCGATCCATATAGTGATCGCTCATATTGTTTATGAGCAGAATGAAGTTATGCAGATATCTGTTGAACGAATATTCAAGGCTTCAGTCTCGTTGCAATGTGACAGGGTGATTCGATTTGTGAATTAACTTAAGGACATTACGGACACGCTTCTCTTTGCAATATTCAGCCACTTTACGTACAAATTCATTGTGGTCGCTCAACATATCGAAAAACTGGATGATCGTCACATGAAACCCAAAAGTAAGGAAAACACGCACACCCCATTCTTTATATACATACATTCATATATATATATATGTATATGTATGCATGTATATATGTATGTATGTTTGTATGTATGTATGTATGCATGTATGTATGTAAAATGTAAAGGATACATCAAAATATATTTTATACTGTATTTGACTATAGCTTTAACACTTTAATTTTCTAAGGAGCATATGTTTTTTTTATATATACGTAAAACTGCTTAAAGCAACGACCTTTTAATTAAAATGTGTGTGTGTATATAAGTGAGAGAGAGAGGGGGGAGAAAGAGAGAGAGCGAAAGGTGCAGGCAAGACATATATATATATATATATATATATATATATGGTGTAGATATTCGTGTATATCTTATTATGCATGTGTGGAGGGATGATTACTGACACAGAATGCACTGCATTGGACACGGTTAGATGGAACTTGAGTGTAAATAATACACTCAAGTTGATTGGTCTATCGTCTACCATCCTAAATAGGGAATGCAAATCAATTCCGCTGAATAACCTTATATTTCTTATACTTGAGAATCGCTCAATTGCTGCATTTATCGTTCGAAAGTGTAGCATTGCCAGTCTCAGAGCTATGTGGTAATACATTTGTATTAATTGTGTAGAATACATTTGAAGTCTAGTGAGTAAATTATAAAACATTTACTTTTCCGGGTGGATTATAAAACATTTACTTTATTATGGTATCGAAGAATTGGTTTCTTATTCAAGCAACATATCTGTTTTCAATTTTCTGTAGTCATAGTTTTCTTTAAAAGAAACAGTGTCAACAATAATATGTTTAGCGTATATGTTTTGATCCACGTGGGCTTTTGTATGTTCAATCAATTATAATTAGAATATTGATGAAACAGATAACAAATTGTTGATAATATCCTGATAATTAATTAAAGACGAAATACACATATCTGCATGAATGACATATTCTAGTTATTCCTCTGAGAGAAAAGAAGCAAAAACAGAATAGGAGACATGTAGTGTATAAGGCTGCAAGACGTTGGTAGGATATCGCCAAATGATTTCAGCTTACTACGCACTTTCTCTATAAATTAATGGAATTTGTTTATTACAGCGAAAACATTTTCATTTTAATTGCTTGGCAAAGTAAGAAAAGTTTAATGATTAGTTCTATCGTATCAAGTGGGTGGGATAGTTTAGTGTGTTGCTTCAAACGGAAAGTTAAAATATAATAAAAAGAATGTTTGGTTGGACTTTCTACGGTTAACAAATTTACTGAATTCATTTGGCAAACTGTCTCCGAGAAAGTCATAATAAATTCGAACCTCTTCTAATTATAGAATGTTTGCCAAAATTTACAAGGAAGAAAACTTAAAGGAAAGTGAAATCTGTCTTTTATTACAAAACGATTCAAATATGTTAGTATTTAACGCAACTAATGCGTGTAAATTACATTAGACACTTTCAATAAATTCTTCTTCTGGAATTACTAAATAATTTCAGATTTAATATATGACATTACTTATTCATAGACACAGCCAATACTCGTTTAAATACATAAATTAATAAAGGAGAGAAACTTAGATATTTCATGGGGTAATCGTTGATTCATATAAACATCCATTTTAAAGTGTGGTAAATGGGAAATCCTGAGTTTAACGTCTCGCTCTATAATATGCGTTGTAGGTTTGATTATTGAGAACTGTGTATTGTAAGTTTATCTCACTGGATAATGGACATATGTTACAGCAGCAATAACTCAATTAGCGATTCCTGCGGTGTTGAAATTGCATTTCACTGAACAGGAATGCTAAATCCTAGGATTACACTAATATGAAAGAAATAATATGCTACATTATTTTTCCTTCAGAGTTTAAAATATACACAACCACTGCTGGAAAGATTTCAACATAAACTCATGTGAAACTATGCTGCCCTTTGCTTTTATACAGCTATTTATTAAATATATAATAACAATAATAATAATAATAGTAATAATAATAATAATAATAATAATAATAATAATAATAATAATAATAATAATAACAATAATAATAGCAAATATTTTGCTTAAGACCACAGATTTGCTTGTCAGTGGTTTGATCTTAACCAGTTGAGCATGTCCCTTGGTGGCTGACGACATGTGCATTTCTGATCATGAGCAGAAGTAGTCGGGACGCATCATAACCATGTATTGAGACACCAGTACTTCGACACCAGTACTCAATTAGTATTTAATTTATCGACCCAGAGAGGCTGAAAAGCAAAGTTGACCTGAGCGGAATTTGATCTCAGAACGTAGCAGCAGACGAAATACCACAAAACATTTCGCCCTCATGCTAACAATTCTGCCAGCTCACCGCCTTAATAATAATAATAATAATAATAATAATAATAATAATAATAATAATAATAATAATAATAATAATAATAATAATAATAATAATAATAATAATAATAATAATAATAATAATAATAATAATAATAATAATAATAATAATAATAATAATAATAATAATAATAATAATAATAATAATAATAATAATAATAATAATAATAATAATAATAATAATAATAATAATAATAATAATAATCATTTTTACTAAAGGCACACGACCTGAAATTTGGGGGAAGGAGACTAGTCGATTACATCGACCCCGGTGTTTCACTGGTACTTAATTTATCTAATCCGGAAGAGTAAAAGGCAAAGTCGATCTAAGCTCAGAAACTAGTGACGAACGAAACACCGCTAAGCATTTCATCCGGCGTGCAAACAATTCTGCCAGCTCACCAATTATGATAATAATTATTCTTTCAACTATAAGTACAAGGCCTGAAATTTTGGAGGAGGGGCCAGTTGATTAGATCAGCCCCAGTATGCAAATGGTACTTAATTTGCTTGCAACAAAAAACTGTGGAAAAGTGTTTGATTTGCTTTGTCAGAGTTGGAGTGGATTGCATATTGGATGCCCCGAATGTATGTATGAGATTCTCCCTATTTTAGCGATAAATTCGTGTCGGTACTTAATTTATAAGTCTGATAATGATACCTTCGCTATATTTTGTCGCACGATTAATTTATCGGAACGTAAACAACCCAACACAGGTTGTCAAGTGGTGGACGGGACAAATGCAAACACTAAGGTACACACCACACGCACACGTACGCAGGCACACGCACACACGCACACATACACACACACACACACACATACACACACACACACACACACACACATATATATATATATATATATATATACATATATATATAGTAAGAGAGAGAGAGAGGGATATTAATGTTAAAAATGTATAGTATCAGTGGCTAGCATGTGTAAAAGTACCATAAAGGCAAATATATATATATATATATATATTGACTTTATCAATGCTGGGCCACTGTCTAGAAGTGTTTTTAGTCAAATAAATCCACTGCAGGACATATATATGTATATACCTGTAAATTCATATCCATATATATATATATATATATATATGTATATATATATATATATGTATGAATTATGCGCGCGCGAGTGTGTGTGTGTTTGCGTGTATGTATTTATGCTATTAATCGTGAAGGTTACGAGGCCGTTCATAGGTTACCAGACCGCTACCCTACCCTTTGCAAATCCCTCCACCAACGTATATTAAAAGAAAAGCAAAATGTTATGTCTATCATAATTAATGTGTTAGCAGAAAAATAACGCGAAGGAGGCAAAATGTATGCAACTGGCGACATCCAAGCGTTTATGTAACAAGATAATCAATAATAAATATTCGTAAAAGATCTAATGAAAGTAAATTTCTCATTGAAATACTGTTGTGCTGCATTATAACTACATTAGCTAACCAAATACATATTACAGAAATATTATGTATGTGTATTGTCCAGTACGTTGTCTACTCACACGTCTATTGATATCAGCACAGACGGCAGAATAATAATGAAATTAGGAGAATTTTTGCGACATTATAATTCAATATTAACATTATTAATTTTATAGTAGGTATTTTTATTTTCATATAAAATTTTCGGTCCGTTATCATTTTGATAACTTTTAGTGAATTGAACATAATTGTTTCGGTAAGACTGAAAATGTTTTGCCGAGTTTCAGTTTCCCGATAAAAGAATGTACCCGGTTTAAAAAAAAAAAATACCATTGTGTTGTGTATCTATTAATTCTATATGCTATAGGTTAACGGCGAGATCAACGTATATGAAAGTGCATTTGAAAATTATGTTGTCTAATGTATTATAAAAATAATACTTTGTAAGATACATGGCTGAGAAAAGAAGGAAAAGAGTATTCGATATAATTAGCACTAATATTTTAGCGGTATTACATGTGACTTGAAATGGATTAAATGTAATATTGACTTCCAGATTTGAGGTACGTTGAATGATAAACTAACAATTCCACTAACTTGAATCTTGTTATATATTGGCTTCAAGGTGTGGGGCAATGCTTGAAGTGTTTGTAACATTCCTTGATCTCAGTTTTGCCCATGGCAGTATCACCAAAGGCCTGCTGAATTTTCTGAATTGTTTGATCATGAATACAACGAAGCTTTTGAGAATAATTTGATCCGATACCTCTGCTCCATGTGTTATGTCTTCATGTGTGAAAACGGAAATCCAACGATCGCGGACCTCACCAAGCCGTAAACTGAACCACTCTGCTGGCGAAAAAAAAATAAAGTTAGATATCTTTTGAACTCACCTTCAATACATACATAGACACACAGACACCTACATACAACACATACACTCAATATACATATATATATATATATATATATATATATATATATATATATATATATATATATATATATATATATATATATATATATATATATCAAGTTATTTCCGTAGAATCTGTACAGCTGTTACGTAACACATCGTTCACTGGGACGGTGGGTTGAAATCAAACCATGTGCGTTTATTGCCTAATATGGAAATAAATTTTCAGTGCAGTGCATTAAATTTGTTGTAGTAACGTTGTCGTACACTAGTAGAATTATGAGATAGATCTATCTTTTAGGTTAACTTTCTAAGGCAAAGGGAAAAAATAATAGACAACTCCCAAGATAGAATAGCTGCGGAGAGTATATCAAGGAATCTCTTGAGTATTAGGTATTTGAACTTTTCACTATCTAAAGTATTAAACGCATCATGAAAGAAACGTAATTCAAAAGAAATTATGTATTTCATGATTTACTACAAAATTCCACCAATCTTTATAGTACCAAAAATAACCGTGGAATTCGATCAAGTGTTGCTACTAATTTTTTTTATATATTGGCAATTTAACAGTCAACGTGATATGAAAATATAGACCAGCGTCTTCCGCTGGATGTTTCTCGTGATCAAAACTCACTGAGAAGAACCTTTACCTGCTGGATTACACAAAAGTTTAGTTATCGTGTTCTCTATAAATTCAAGTTAAAAATTAATGCACTACAGTCCAAAAATAGAATATGAATAACAGATATATACTTTCAACTTGGGTTTTAAAAAAAAAATGAATTACTTTTGATGGTAAATAATCATGGAAATCACGAATAAAAATATTCGCGACCATATCGCAAAATCTATATATTTTATTCAAATACATTAATTTCATAAGAAAATTTTCTTAACGGATAATTCTTAAATTGTTCTGGTTAAAATATATCTCTAGAGAATCATGTAGTAATTCAACTCTAAATGAACGTATATTTATCATAAAAATAAAAATATTCTCTCTGATAGTACCTGAATCTGCGTGGGCATATATTCATACTGTTAAATATTATTCACGCACACATACACACACGTTCTAAATGAGGCATCTCCTACGAAAATAAGTGCAGTAGATAATGATGCTCAGATTCACATAATCTGACCTCAAGGTTTCTGCGAAGCTGTGCCTATTATCTGACTTTTATTTTGGTTTTTAAACGGACTTTTCTTTATTCAGCTTTATCTTTCCAGCATTCAGCCTTTCACATTGCTTGTTTCTTACACAGCCTTGAACAATATTTACTGAAGCCTGTGAAATACTGTTTTGAAAAAAATATTTCTGCAATATTTCATTTATCGCATAATTTATCTTCCTGAAGAACGCTATCACATTTACCGCAATTTTCCAGTTCTAAGATTCATTGAAATAATCATAAGGCTTTATTCTTCTCGAGCAAAAGATAAAACCATCATCCATTGCTATATCTATGTTATAAAAACATCTAAACCTAATTTATAAATAGTGTTTAAACAGTTCAGTAATTCAAAGTATAATTTCATTGAGTTTCTGATAATCCATAATTACAATGTCATATGCATATTTAGTTCGTCATTAAAATCAAGCAAAATGTTTGTGTTACTTAATCCCCGATAAAATTTTAACTTCAGTACAAACAATTCAAGAAATTAACTGTTATTCTTTACTAGCTATGCGGTGCAACTGATTTCTAAATTCTAGCGTTCTCTAACACAATACAGCGAGTTGTAAAAGATATATTTCAGTAGATTTGAACTTTTTCTGGAGAGACATTTGTTGCTTTAAAATGTTGGTACTAGGCCAGCAAATTTAGGGAGGGGTAAGTTGATTACATCGACCCGAATGTTCAACTCGTACGTATTTTATTTACATCCCCTCCCCGCCAAGTATGAAAAGCAAAGTCGGCCGCAGCGAAATTTGAACCCAGAACGTAACGAGGACGAAATGCCGCTAAGCATTTTGCCCGACGGGAAAAAAAATCCGCCAGATCACCGCTTCAAGGAGAGACACTTATTAATTTGAAAGAAGTACAGAACTCTAATTTCTCTCAAAGAACCTGTGATTCCAGTGAACTTGCAGCCATCCCGTCACGTTTTGAAGACCCCAAGGATGTCTTCCAAAGTGAAGATGTTCAGGACCCGTGTCACAGTCACTTTTATCTTCTACAGCTTCGACAACCTAAATTCATAGAGAGCAAGTCCTGGGCTGCTAGAATTTTAAAGCTACAAGGATGAAATTGTGGACTGGTACATTGTCCTGGTATAGGCACCATCGACCCAAAAGGAAGAGCGCGGCTCTCTTCCTGATCTCCGTCAAAACGTCCACAAAATACTCTTGGTTGTCCGTCTGGCTTGTGGGAACCCAGTAGATGTAGACGATGCCCTTGCTGTCAAAAAGGTGTATCATCACTAGCTAGGAGATGGACTTGCTTTACCTCGCCGTCTTGGGTCGGGGGAAGCTAGAATACTTAATCTGAGCACTCAGACTTTCGAACATAACTGTTGTTCTACATTTCGTCACTGGTCACCTGGAACTCAAGTTCTCTTCAAATGGAGGTAATGATGTCAAGCATCTCCCAACTGTTACCAGCGCGTCTTTCTTTCTGCTCGTCCCTGAGCACCCTAGGAACAAACTTTCTACAAATTTTGTGCATGTTGAAATGTTCATCCTTATCTCTGTGTGCAGCTTCCATACCGACTCCAAAATGTGTTTACTGTCTTTATAGAGATTTGACGATTTACATCCAGAGAATGGCGCCTTTTTTCAACCAGATCTGATGTTCTAACGTATCTCTTACTCCCACTCATTTCATCGACTCTCACCTCATTTCTACCGCCTTGGAACTTCTTGTGGGAATGAAAAATCGATGCCCAGCTCAAACAAGTTAATCCATGTGAAGTCCGGAGCATTTCAAATTTCTGTAACGTTTCTGCCCTGAATAACACAAAACTTTACTGAATTACAAGCTACATATTGCCTTCGTGTCCCAACTGCAATCTGCAAACTAGTCGAGAAGGGTGTTTTGAAAGTACTAATGCAGCCGTATTCTTCACTCTGGAATAAATAGTTGGCAGGTCGGTTTATTAAATGTATAGTAAAGATACAGCAAAATTTCAAAAATCTAGGGTAGTTATAACTGCCTCTCCTAAAATAAAAGTCTCAAATCCTCTGGAATGCACCCCGTATATCAAAGTACAGTTATTTTGAAGATTATTTGAATGTTTGCTATGTGTCAATAGCAGAAATTTACGACCAATTCTCAGAACAAATGGAGACAAACTAAAATTGTTCTAATGCTCGTGAACTGACTATTAACTGGTTATTATATTTCGAGATGCTTTAAACATTTAAATATATAGCAGTATATAATGAAATTAATATTTCCTACTTTTCATGCTGTATTGGTAGAATATATATATATATATATATATATACACACACACATGTGTGATTTTTGTGTGTTTGTATGTATATATGAATGTATATATATATATATATATATATATATATATATATATATATATATGTGTGTGTGTGTGTGTGTGTGTGTGTGTGTGTGTGTGTGTGTGTGTGTGTGTGTGTGTGTGTGCGTGTGCGTGTGTATATATATGCACATATATATGCACACGTATATATATATATATATGTGTGTGTGTATGTATCTGTATGTGTGTATAAACTTGTATGTATATAGCCACATACACACAAACTTTTATCATTAGTAAATATATCAATAGAGCAGTTGCTGTCACTTTCTTAATAAATCAAAGTAGGTTATCATTTGTAAAGAGATTACTTTCTATTGATAGAGATAAATATAGATATCCAATTGAATATAAAAGCATTTCAATCAAAAATTTGCTTATTTGAAATCGTACATGAATGGAAGTTATGTTTACAAAAAATATATATCATCACCCAAATCAATTGAGGTCACCTCAGTAATTTTACAATTATTGTTTAAAGAAATGTTTTTTAATTCATTTTACTTATTGTATGGGTATGAAGAATGAGGGCATCACTGTGGCCTTTGCTGTGCCACATAGACTCAACGGATTAATGACATTAATGTTTCCTCTCGAGACTTTGTAATTCAGCACGTGTGAAAAAAGCTATCGGCAGGCAGAATACCAGAGTGCCGATGATCTGAGACTGAAGAATCGAGCATAGTGATTAATATGGGGTCTGATGTGTTAGACAGAATAAAAGATGATTGAAGAAAGGTGATGTGTGGGTCAGTAATGTCTGATTGGGAAGTGGTGATAGTAAGATTCCGGCCTGAAAGGGGAGACGGTACACGTGTAAACCAGCGGCCGGTATTTCTCTGAAAGTGACTTAATGCTAGTTATTAGGCTAACCTTCCCTGGATGTGGTCAAACAAATACGTGTGTAGTATCACCGTATAACAAAAGCAACTTGATAAATAAGCAAAAGCGGCGAGTTGGCAAAATCGTTAGGATGCAGGGTAAAATGTTTAGCGGATTTAATCCGTCTTTATGTCCTGAGTTTGAATTCCGCCGAGGTTGATTTTGCCCTTCATCATTTCTGTTTCGATAAATTAAGGACTAGTTGATTACTGTAGTCGAAGTAATCGACTTTCCCACTAACCCAAACCTGCTGGCCTTGTGCCAAGATTAAAAACCAATATTAATGAATCAGTTGCAACTGCGAGAAGATCAACATTTTATAATAAGAATATTCATTTCAACTTATTTTCAAAAGACTGTGAGTTTCATTTTGGTAAATCATATGTTGTGCATTTTCAGGACTAGATTCTATTATGCTCTTTGCTCGAATAGGATGAATAATTGTATCTTGATAGTATGTTGGAATCGAAAGAATTAAAAATTACTATCTTAATTCATTTTTAGTAAAGATCTGTTGCGATTTAGTTCTACATTTGAGAACGTATGGCGAAAGTACAGACACAATGCAACTTTTCAAAATATCACTCGAGTTTGTTTTACTTCGTATGTTCTTCGTATGTTTAAACAGCGGCTACAATGACATGTCTATGAATTTGTTATCTGTAAAGAAATACTTGCCATCGTGATAAGATTATCGGACTTCTTCTGGATATTTTATGCTGGCAGAGTGCAAGGTCAAGGAATACGAACCATAGACAGGAAAATATGAGAAATTAAAATAAAGTTTTTGGCTGGCTTTCGATACTGCAGTAAAGTAGTTTGGCTGACTTCCATAACAAATTGTGACACACGGCTAGATTTCTGCAGAGAGAGTTCACCTACCTAAAGATTAACCCCAGGAGCTGTGCGTGTAAGTTTGTATTTGTATTGTAGTACTTTATGCATTAAGCTGGTAAAGCGCTACCTTACTTTAAATGGTGTAAAGATTTTGTTCTTTGCCTTATGTGTGTGTATAGCTCGCTGTTTATATACGATTGAGCGTTAGAGTTTTTGCGTTTGCATGTGTATCTATGTACGTGCATTGTCTGTAACTGTATCTGCCTGCTTGCGTGTATGCGTACGTATATGCTTTCTGAAATGTCTGCTTGTGGGCCTGAATATGCACGTGCGTGTTTGTAGCGGTAGTCATAAATATATGCAGGAGAGTGCTTAAAGTGCAGGGTTAAAACGAAATTTTCATACAAAAATAGATGCCTTAAATATGAATATATATCTCCATGCATACGCTCTCACTTTAAAGACAGCACAGAAAGATTTATTTATCTACATATATGTATGTATGTGCGTGTATGTGTATGTGTATACATATATGTATATAGATATGTGTGTATATACATATATATGCATATGTATATATATGTATATATATATATATATATATATATATATATATATATGTATATATAAGTATATATGTATATACATATACACACACACACACACACACACACACACACATATATGTATATATATATATATATATATATATATATATATATATATATATATATATATATATGTATATATGTTTATACATATATGTGTATATATATGTAAATGCGTGTATATATATATATATATATATACACACACTCACACACACACACATATATATATATATGTGTGTTTGTGTGTGTGTGTGTGTGTGTGTGTGTGTGTGTGTGTTTGTGTGTGTGTGTGTGTGTGTGTGTGTGTGTGTGTGTGTATATATATAAATAGCAGTTCTATTTATAACGAAGAACTAACACCAAAAACAAGAATCCTAGGATGTGGTACATGTAAAATATTAGCAGACACTCAAAGAAGGAAAGAAAAGTGGTTTTACGTTACGAGCAAACCTCTTCTTCCGAAACAGAAGACATAGGAAAGTCCAGTAAGAAGACGAAAGAAAAATAATTTTTTGAAATGACCGGAAGAGAATGGGCGAAGAAAAAGTTCTTTCTAAGACACGTGAGTCTAAGAGAAGAAGGTGTGTGTGTGTGTTTTGGTGTGGATATGTGCGTGCGCGCAAGTTTATGTGTGTGTATATGTATGTTTTTTGTGTGTGGTGTTTGTGCGGTGTTGGCTGTTTATATGTGTATGTGTGAGTGGCCGTACACACACACGCATACACACACACACACACACACACACACATACACACACACACACACACACTCAAATACTTGCAAACATAGTGTGAGCAAAATGACCATATAGTGTTCTTGTCAAAGCGCTTATGCGGGTATCGGCTGCCGATTGCTCTCATACCATTGGACGTCTCTCAATGAATCCCCAATCTTCCCTTGCACGCCCACACCTCCACGCCCACAGCTCCACGATCACACGTCCATGCTAGAAGATTGTAGGGGTTCGCACCCCTGCACGCAATATCTCGGATGTAGCTGTGCATCGTTAACCAGCTAGAAGAGATCTCTTGTGATTAAAAAATCGCATTAAAGTCCATTCAAACGGACAGCTATTTTGAAGTGGCTACGAACATTACTTGTTAGGACAACTACTGCATTGATATCTTATATATATATATATATATATATATATATATATACACATTTTTTTTTTACTTGTGTCAGTCATTTGACTGCGGCCATGCTGGAGCACCGCTTTTAGTCGAGTAAATCGACCCTAGGACTTATTCTTTGTTAGCCGAGTACTTATTCTATCGTTCTCTTTTGCCGAACCGCTAAGTTACGGGGACGTAAACACACCACCATCGGTTGTCAAGCGATGTTTGGGGGACAAACACAGACACACAAATATATACGCACACACATATATACATATATACGACAGACTTCTTTCAGTTTCCGTCTACCGAATCCACTCACAAGGCTTTGGTCGGCCCGAGGCTATAGTAGAAGACACTTGCCAAGATGTCATGCAGTGGGACTGAACCCGGAACCATGTGGTTGGTAAGCAAGCTACTTACCACAATGTCTATCTATGTGTATGCAGATTAACGAGAATATGAATGTACGACTATGAGGGTGTGGTTGTGTATTTTTAGTTATTATTTTATAATTCAATTATATTTAATCTCATAATATATTAATGCTTTCAGGCATCTACTTCCTAGTTAGGTGCGTCGACTTCAACAAAGCTTATTGGAAAGTTTATTATTAATCATTTGAAAACCATTTTACCTTTCAACTTTATTTGGTATTTTTTGTTGTTCAAAAGTATCCCTTGGTTTAATTTTTGATATCTCTAACTGTCGTTGTACTACTTAATTTTTGTATATATTATTTTCTTTTATTGTTGATATGTATTTTTAAGCACACAAACATTGCTTTCTTCTTCTTCTCTTATCCCTTTCCTGTTTTTTTTATTTACATTAACAATGGCCAAGTCCCTAAACTTAGATCCAGTATTTTAATTGATTACATACAAATGTATTTATCATTTACCACCTCTATTTTTAATACCAATCGAAATTTAGGTAACGCGAGAAAATATCACAATAAGTACCATAGAATATAATTATTTTAAGCACTAGGTTAATATACTTTTATCATTACTCTGAGTTTCTATGCTTTCGTTTTATGCATTCATGTGTGTGTATGTGAAGGAGGTGTCTGTCTCCAAAGCTCCAAAGTTGAGTAACGTTTTCATGCTTGGATTTGTAAACCGCGATAAAAATAACACTGGTCAACAAAGAATTTGTCCCAAGGAAAATAATATCTGTATCTTACACATTTTTGCATGCAAAATTAAAAAACAATGTCAAATTATCTGCATTACCCAGTTTATCTGTTCCACGATATCCATCTCAGTTCCTGTTACGTGGGCTAAATTTCAGCTTAGCTGTTGAAACATGAGGCTAGCAGTTTAAGAAATACTCCGAATTTAAATTTTTATGAATAGACTTAAGCTATCTGAGTCAATGAGTCCAAAAAATATATGAAATGAAAAATATGTAAAAAATACTAACACACAGAAAAATACTAACACAGAGAAACACAGAAAAATATGTATTATACTAACACAGAGAAAAATTAAAACAAAACACACAGTGAAAAGAATCTCGTGGTGTGAAGAATCAAGTATGAAAAATCAACATAGAACAACCTGAGGCACTGAAAATGAACCGCAATAAAGCATGCTTTTGTCATGGTATACTTTGGCCATGTTGATTGGTTAATATTACCCAAATTTCCCAACTTTAATTTCAAATACCGCCAGATTCTTCAATTTACGAGATGTGTAATTGGTTGATCGGAATCAAAATTTAGAGTTGCATCGATACACCAACATTGAAAGCAATCTAAGTAAAATTAAAAGGATCTTATTTTGTGAAGGAAAAAGAACTACATCCAATAATTGTAATTACGAAGACAGTAGTGTGTTTCTTTCTATAATGTGGTGAGCTACGAACAATGATAAACATTTTGCAACGATCAAGAGTATCAAACGTCGAGATGAAACTCAAAAGGGAAATACAGAATTGAAGGAACTCTTTTTACATGTTGCACCTAAACATTAGGGGAAGAGAATAAGAGTTTTATTGAGTTAAAAGCGACGAGGAAAATAGAGTACGAATCTTCCTTGTAAATTAAAGCTGAGCATTGATCATTTCAAGAACGTATTTGTTAGTCGATACTTCACAGAAGCGTCAACTCTAGATAAAAGACTCTAATCTCTTCTCTATTCACCATTAAAGATGTTTGTTAAGGCTGTTAATTATAAGACGTCGTTCATCTGTGTATAACCGACAACTTTTAGTAAAATTTCCATATAATCGTCATCGCTATATGATCTTCCACTTAATATCAAAAGCAGGAGTATGTTCACACAAATGCCAGAGTAACTGGACGGTTAAGTTAAATGTTTATACGTTTTAATTTCACATTAAAAAAGGAACATATATGTTGTACATATATATATGGGTGTATCTGCATGCGGGTTTGTATTTACGTGTTCTTTTTTTAGGGACGCTGAAAATCGCTGTATTAAAGTATGTACATCTCTTTCTGATATGAGAATTTTTAGGTAGCGGTCTGAGATGTGTAATGTAAAAGGAGTGTAGGGATAGTCTGTATTTGACTACGGAACAAATATTTCAAAAAACGTTCATCAAATGCAGCGACTTTCCACCAATGCATCTGCACGAAAGACGAACACACGCGTACACATACAGATAAACACACACGAAATCACGCGCGCACTCACACGCTCACACACACACATATACACACAAGTACACACAGGCAACATATAATTGCAGATATCCAATCCTTTCTTTTGGCAAAATATATGCAATTGATTGATTATACAAAACAGTAGCACGTACGTGGAAAATCATATAATTATCAAGAGAGCCTTATTTCAAAAGAAAAACAGTAACTGATTTGAAAATGTTATCATTCAGAAGATTTTCAGCTAGATTACTGAAATGAAGTAAATGAAATACACAATGGGAAATTCATTCCTATCCGTAGTATTCTTTCTTTTTCCTTGGTGAGCCTGGAGAAAATAAATAATGCACCTTCGAGACTAGTAAGATCGATACCATAAAGATATTGTTGGATTTAGTTCCACTAGATTTTCTTTGGTGTCCCCAACCAATGAAATTTTAAATTGAGGACCTAACTTTAGTTTCTAAAAATATATCTTTTATTTACATGTATTAAGTGATCCTTCAGTTAATGTTTAATAACTATTTTCCTATATAAGTATACATAAAAAGAAGATTCAATATATATATATGCATATGTGTGTGTACTGCTATGGAAATATATATATATATACTACAATGAAAAATGCAGGCGCATGCATGTTGATATTCTTAGGTTATTACACTTGTAAAAGAACAGAACAAGATTTCGACAGTAGAACTTGCCTAATTTGTTACTTCTAAAGAAAATTAAATATACTTGAAATTAAGATTCTACTGTACTTAAAATATTGCAGCCGAGACTAACATTTAAAAAATTTACTATAGTTTATTAAAACAAAAAAATTATAAAGACATTACTGGAGTTTTCCAACAATAACCCCATCCGATTTTAAGCCTATGGGCTTATATTCAGAAACTCTTTTCGTGTATAGCCTCAGTAATTTTTATTTTCAGAAAAAAATTATTTTGGCAAAATTATTTAAGTCGATCTTGAAGCCCATGGGCTTATTTTAAGAAAACTTAATACTTTAGGAATGAAATAAAATAATATTAAGTTTCAGAGAAAAAAATAGAGTAGAATCCGTCTAATTAGTCATTCCTGGGAAAAAATTGGAAGTGATGAATTAGGTGAAGTAACGAATTAGCCAAAGAAGAATTAAACTAATTCTATTGTCCAACATGGCCACAGTCAAATGACTGAAACAAGTAAAAGAGTAAAAGAGTAATAAATTTTACTTATTATTTATTTAGGAGGTTAATTTTTCTCTTTTTTTTATATGGATGAATGGAATGACCATATGGCTCATTTGAAATCATTTAATGACCATTTTACTGCACTGCAATGACTGTTTTGTTTAGTTTTGTTTAGCGAAAAAGAAATCTTGTGTAATATTATTTACAACTTCATATTTTATTGTTTGTACTCAATACAACTAAATAAAGTGACTACTTTAATTGTATATTTCAAAAGACATGATTTTAAAAAGTCTTTTGTTCAAATTTAATTTTGATTATTTTTGTACCATAATTTAAAAAATTTATTTGTTGGTAGTGGTTCATTCCCCTGCTTCCAATATATATCGGGTGCAGATTGCATCGGATAACCAGCCAGAGAAGGTGTCTTTCTGGGGTTAAAAATAGCAGCAACGTCGTTTTCTACCGAAGATTCGGTAAGCGTTATCTCTAACTAGCTACTTTGCTTATTACAAGATCAATGTATAGCAACGTATAGATCAATGTATAGCAACGTATACGTTGCTAGCTGGGGTCTCTAGCTTGCGAGTATCCACCAATGAGGATGACCACAAAGAGGCCTGGTGGTGTTATGGTTGGAAGATGGTAGAGATTCGCATCCCTGTTTGCTATATATATCAAGTGCAGATTGTATTGAATAACCTACAGGACAAGCATGTCTAAATAGCGGTAAATATCACACACACACACACACACACACACATGTGCGCGCGCGCATACACACACACATATGCATAAATAAATACTTATATATACGCATCTATAGACATATATCCTCATATACGCACACGCGCGCTCGCCTGTGTGTAAATTTAATATTGGTATAGCTACAATACTGTGATTTTATATCAGAATTTTAATGACACGGAACTGCTTTAAACACTGAGAAAGCACCAATTAAAATATTTTTGCAGTTAACTATTTTAAAAAGCTAATAAGAACATATCTTTCTACAGATTCCCACATTTTGGAAATGTAAAAAGACTACGTTTTAACTATTCTTACAAGGAACGGCAGATTTCTGAATATAGTCAAGGAAGTTTGCATTTAGTATCGAAGAAATTCGAACTGATGAACATTATTCTCATCAACCTAACAATTACTCATATTTTAAGTATTAAATTAGATTTGGGGACAATTGTACGCAAAGACATTCAAGGAAATTTCAAATATTTGAAAGGGTAAGTTAATGTAAATGAGATATATTCAATGCGCCATGTTCCTTACGACAACCCACTACCATAAGGTGGCATTAGTGAGAAGCTACTATGGAAAAACTACCTCTATCACAATCAACAGTAGAAACAGGAATAGGAGAATGCCGCGTTAATGCAGAAGTTATAACCGTTGCCTTTGTATCTGTAGCAAGCTCCCAATTCCGAACAACGCACAATTATCCCATATAATACTATGAGATAATGTATACTTACCTTGAAATAAGACACACTCCCAGTCAGTTCCTATCTTCACAATCAATTATCAAATTCATTAGGATAGCATTCCTTTATTTTAAAGAATGCCGCCTTTCTCTGACGATGCTGTATCACACAACCATTGAAAAGACTACAAAGAGGTTTTTATGAGGGATGAACTTCATGTCATTTAATAACAAGTGTATAACACACATTATACACTACTTGTTATGGAAGAACAGAGAGACCTCAATGTTTCTATTAAATTGGTTTAGAAAATTAACCACCCGCGGAACACATTAACAAACGCTCCACAATCTGGATAATACTGGATATAGCCACTTTATACGCTTGATTGCTTGACTGATAAGTATTTGATTCGAAAACAGCCAGGAATATCGCTGAAAGAGGATCCGAGATACTATCCGTATGTTATTATCGAAGATTATTACATTTAGTAAATATTCATTCCAAGAATCCATTAGGATTGCATACTCCTAAAAATATAACATTAGGATCATTGCAGAAGAGTCCCCATGATTCATTAAGTGAAATCTGATTGCAATACTCTGGATAACACCAAAGCTGGTTAGTAATAACGGAAGCCCTTAACAGCGTGCGGCACAATCTGATAATTCCAGACAGATAACGATCGATTCGAATGGCGTCTTACCGGCAAAATTTATTCTCTCTCCCCCTCTCACTTTCTCTCTCTTTTTCCCCCCTCTATTTCTCTCTTTCTTTCCCCCCTCTATTTCTCTCTTTCTTTCCAAGTATATATATATATGTGTATGGGGTGTGTTTGTATGCGTGTAAGTGTGTAGGTGTGTTTAAACAGAAGCAGCGAGGGATAAAGTTAATTATAATGACATGTTCTTATCATTCCATATACAAATATTGCGAATGCGCTTAATGACTGTTTTATTCTTCACTAGTTTATATCGCAAAAATTCCGACAACGATGATTATGTAATACGTGTGTGTATGAGTTTGGCATTGTGCCAAAATTTGAAACCAATATACGTGTCTGAGTGTTTTATATATGTGTGTGTGTATGTGCATGTGTATGAATATATAACTACATATATGTGTGTGTGCGTGTACACACACACGTATATATATTTACACGTCTATATTTATAAACAGAGTGCGATAGAGAGAGATAGAGAGAGATAAGAGTGAAAGAGAGTCATACATTAATGTATTCCTAAATTTTTCTGTTACAAGAGAAGATTTGTTTAAACTGATTTCTTATTAATTTAGTTTTCAAGTGAAACAAAAAACACAACTACAGTAATTTATTTGCTATAAGGCAAAAACGTAACCAAATTAAGCATCTTAATATTTTATTCCCATAAATTTGCTTTTATAAATATAATATATTTATTTATGTTCTGATTTTCTTTTTGTTAGAAAGCAACTGCGGGAGAGTAAGTGGGAGACAGGGTGTCCGTATGAGTGTATGTGGCTATGTGTGACTGTATGTGAGTGTGTGAAAAAGTACGCACATACATT
Organism: Octopus bimaculoides; assembly: GCF_046866305.1. Lineage (NCBI taxonomy): Eukaryota > Metazoa > Mollusca > Cephalopoda > Octopoda > Octopodidae > Octopus > Octopus bimaculoides. Next base: position 143,989,016 of record NC_142930.1, read on the forward strand.
TTCACACACACATACGCACGGACATTCAGATATATATATATTTAGAGAGAGGGGGAAAGGAGAAAAATCTTGCAGCATAGACGTCGTACGAATCGTATAAACAAAATGAACCAGTCACGACCAAAACGGAAACAGTAAAGTTTTGAATAATAAATTAAACATTGAAAATAAAGTGTCTCTAATGAGCATTTTCATTTAAAATATATTTTAAGTAAAATGAAACAACATATACATACACACACACACACACACACACACACATATATTTATATTTACGTATGTATGACTTCTCGGATACGAAACGTAGTGAGAAATCAGTGTATTTTACCTCAGTGTCACTTTGATGGAATGCACTGCTCTCTCACTCAATAATAATAATAATAATAATAATCATAATGATAAGGGTCTAGTTGATTATATTAACCCAGTGCCTACATGGTATTTATTTCATCGAACTCCCGAAAGAAGGAAAGGCAAAAGTGACCTCGGCAGGATTTGAACGTAGGGACGCACGAAATGACGCAAAGCATTTTTGACCGACGTGCTAATGTTGCTGCTCAACAACGCAATGTACATAAAATGTCAGTTTTGAGCGTGTGTTTGGCCCATCCTGTATATCCATTCATGCATACAAACATACATACATACATATATATAAATATATGAATTTATATACATACGCTCACATATATAAATATATTCACCACAAAAATTATAGTAGTAAATCTTAGCGCCATATATTTCTAAGTGAGGGAGAGAGAGAAATTATATAACTATAATGATGGTAAAAGAGAAACGAAACGAGAAACTGCCAAATACAAATCATTGACTTATCGATCAGTATTCTTAAACTTCATATACTTTAGTGATGTATCACTAGAGTATTGTTACTGCTCACTGTATTGTCGTAAATTATTATTATTGTTGTTGTTGTTTTTGTTCGTCTATCGACACGTGCTTGCATATCGCTGCGTAAGTTTGCTATTATTATACGTACACTGTATCCGTCGTCTACCGCCTGTACGTCGTATCTTGCCTCTGTTCGTGCCTCGCCAAGTTGGAGCGCCTCCTCTTCAAATTCTTGTCGGGAGGGGCAGATTCCTTTGGTGAGGCTGCTAGCAAACTCTATGCCGAGGGCTGGGCTGAGCATGCCGTGGCTGATGATGCATAGATATGCGCTGAAGCTGCGGCATGTCCAGATATTCTGCCTAAACGGTGAATAGGTATGGTCGCTATTTGTCAAACAGGTCTTTTCCCAGCTCGTCTCATTGACTGAACTGCAGTCCTAGGTCAAGCAGAAACCCAAACAGTGTGACTCGCATCTGGAATGTTTCCGAGAACTCACTGCTCTCTATCAGGCGGGCAAATTGGTCAGTGGAACATCTACTCTCGTGTTCTATAGAGCGTTAGTGGTGGGACAGTGCTATGACGCACTCGGAGAGGCTCTGGGCGTCGACGAAGTCGAATTGACCAGTTTGTTCGGAGGACTTTCAGCCAGAGACAATGGATAACTTCCGGAAATCCCTCGCTTGGCAGCGCTACCTGGAGGCACTACCCAATCAAGATAAACTCTACAAGCACTGAAGTGCTGTCAGACGGATTTAACTGAGATGCGTGCAGAGCAACGAAACCGTTCTGCACGCACTCGTCCAGTGTCCATGCATTACTGACTTATGGAGTTATGTCGAACAGCTGTTGTCGCGTTTAGGACGGATCCGGCTATCGGCCGAGTCAATAGTGAAGACCGACTCGCCGCCTGCATTTGGCCAGGGAGGGCGGACAATTTTCCTCTGTTTGGTGGCAGTAGCGAAAGAGGTTGTATGGTGGACCAGGTTGAAACGACTGAAGACAGGCACTTTCTTCGTTGACCAATCTCTCATTAACTTTTTTAAATTTCACTTGGAAACGAAGATGAGAGTGGAGGGAAGTGATGCCTCTTAATATATTTACTGAAATGTGAGTGAATGCAGTGAAAATGAACCGTATGTCCATTCACGCGCACACATGGACATACACAAATATAAATATACACACACAGATACACACGTTTTGAAGATGCACATAATGCTCCTATTCTATTATGTCGGCCACAGTATAATGATGCTGACTAGTGAACCAATTTTCCAGGATTGCATCGAGCTGTATCGATATAATGTAGGATAAATATCATAATAATAATAATAATAATAATAATAATAATAATAATAATAATAATAATAATAATAATAATAATAATAATAATAACAATCATCCTTCGATGGAATTGATAAACATTTAATGCATCGCTACGCGCGTTACTATATATCACTTATTTCTTAAGATCACAGTCCGTATTGTACTATAATCAACCCCAGTATACGGACTGTGGTCTTAAAGAGACATGTAATTTCTGGAAACGCGTGTAGCAAAGCATTAAATGCTTATAAATTCCATCCAAAGATTATTGTTATTATATATATGTATATATTGTGGTGGCACGTGGCTTAGTAGTTCGCGTGTTGGACTCATGATCGTAAGATTGTGGTTTTGATTCCTGGACCAAGCGATTCGTTGTGTTCTTGAGTAAATGACTTCATTTAACGTTGCTGCAGCCCATTCAGCTGGCAAAAATGAGTAATCCTGCGACGGATCAGGGCCCCGTCTAGGTGGGAAATATACACGCCACTGAAACCGGGAAACCTGCCCTTATGAGCCGGGAAAAACTTATTTTATTGTTATACATATAAATCAAATATGATGTATTTATGGATATTTTTATTTAAAGTTGTTTGAAGTGCGTACACCGGGTTTTAATTAAATTTAAGAGTTACATGCAGCAATTTATTCATTGCATTTCATTTTTATTCAATCAATATTACTCCTCTTAATTTTGATATTATTGCTCTTCATTTTCGTCAGGTAGATTTGTAAAGTATACATTTTCGTCTAGTACGAAAAAAATGTTACTACTATTACCTTTACAAAATACAATGTTTCCATTATTTTCATCGTTTGGAGATCTAGTGACTGGAGACCTTGTTCAGTGCGTTTTTATAGTTTGTATGCTGTCAGCCTTTAATAGTTTTCCTAATTTGTGTTGAATTTTTTTATGACATTTAGGGACAGTAGTGATCGATAGTATTGTACATCGATATGTACATTTTAGTCATATTTTCCCCTTGAGATCTGTCTTAATGCCTTGAAGCAAGACATTAGATCTGAGTTGGATCTAAGCTGTTAGATATTTAAAACGTTGATTACTTTTGTAGGCAATAACATTTTACCATTATCAATATAGCTGAATTTTCGTATATTGTGGTTCTTTATTCCACGTGAGTATGAAGTCTGTTCATTGTCAATAGTGGAAGAGATATATAAATAAAATAGTGAAATAGGTGATTTCGAAAGATACAAAGTGATACCCTTTCAGAGAAAACAATTCAGATTTTCACTCGTTAAATGAGCTTTAAATATTACACTTTGTGACTGACAGCATAACTCGCTAAGAAGTTTTTATCATCATTTATCATTCTGATGAAGACAAAAAACGTGTCTTGAAACTTTATTGCACTTAAGGATTTAGGAATGATATTATTCCAAAATAATTTTAAGTACAAATAAGAAGTATGAAATTTCATTTGTAAAATAAAGACCAAACTCAAAACTAACAGTGTCTTTAACATAATACATGTATACGTGAGCGTCCACGGTCTAAATCTCTTTGCAGTTTATGTTAGTATCCTTTTCCTTTCGGAAACACTGCTCTTCAGCAATTACAAATGATAAAATAATTATCAAGATGAAATGAATAACATTTTCTACTCATGGCAAAAAGCCTAACATTTTCGGGGAGAGTGTAAGTCGTTTACATCGACTCCAGTGTCTCACTGATGCTTATTTTTATTTTATCGACACCGAAAGGATAAAAGGCAAAGCCGACGTCGGTAGAATTTGAACTCGGAACGTAGCGACGGGCAAAATACCTCTAAGCATTTCACTCGGCATGCAAACGATTCTGCCAGCTCGCTGCCTTCGATGAAATGCATAATGAAAGCGATATGATCAACTAAGTTCTGAGAAGTAACAATGCCTTAGTTAGTACACTAAAATCAGTAAAAGAATATCAGAAAGACAAAAAAATTACTCGATAATGTACGAAACCTAAAAATCTGTCATGTAAGTTTATGTAGTCTATTTTAGTTTAGCTGAGGAGGCAGAAATTTTAAAATTGATTTTTTTTGTCTTCATACCCTTCCTTATATTCATATATTCTGCAGTTCCGTTTTGTAATCTACTTCATTATATGCTTTTAATAGTTTCTGATGTGTAATCTTCACTGTTGTGATATGATCAATAACTGTTCAGTTCTTGCTTTGTGACTCGAGCATCCTAGCCAGTCGCGACTGTGTTTTTAGCCACTAATACTTTTCTCTGTTTGTCTATGTACTGCCATGTAAGACTTATTATTATCAACATCTTAGCTTGAAATTGTGTAGTAGTATTTGTTATTATACGTATTTTATAACTAGCTTATTTAACATACATTACATGACTCTATGCTATTCACAGCAGATGTTCGTACGTTTGCTGGCTTTGTATTATTTGTATTGTTTTCTCCTTTCGTCTAACAGATATTCCTAGTGTAACTATTTTAATAATGATTTTCTACATGCAAAAGACACCTGCCACATGTGCGTTATATTTCACTTGTGCATGCTAAATTCATTAATGATTATCTTTTGCCCAGACAGACTTGTTAATTCAGTTAATTTAAGTTGTCTTGTTTTCTCTAATATAAATAATATTTGTTATTGCTTTTTCATATCACATTATATCAAGAAAGGAATTTTACGAATTTCTTTCTGCCATCATAGCAGGCATTTGTTTCAAAAGGTGGTGAAGGTGATAGATAATTTCAAAAATAGTGATCAACTGGGTTTTCTCCGAATAGGAACAAGCACATGATAACACCCGGTGTGATTAAAACAATTTCCAAATCAGCAGTAAAATTATTAGCATTAATAGCCGCACACGCACGTAATAAAGAAATCAAAACTATATACGGTATCTTACTGCAGAAACAAGTGGTAATAATTCAAACAACAATAACAATACCAGAAATACTATCGACACAAATAGCTAAAATATAACAAAACTAAAGGATGACTGAAAATAATGCATTTGTACCAGCTGTGAGTGTGTACATATATCTTGCCATTTATATGATTTCCATGGCAGTTATAGGGACTTGAAAGTTTAAATATATTGTGTCTCCTTATTTGACCTGAGTGTAAAGTCTGTGTGTTGTAAATTGCTAACAACATATTAAGTAATCATTGTCAATAGATAGGAAATATCTGTAGTAAATATCTGTTATTTCATCTTTGATTGATACAAAATAAAAAGAGTCAAATCAATCCACAGAAGACGATTTAAATATTCAATCACTAAAATAGCTTTAAACAGGACATATTTGACACTATTGGAATGCGCGCGATAAACTTGCAATTACTCCTCTTACTTCATACTGATAAGGTTGCTTTGCTATTTTCAAAACTAATAAATTACGAAAATACGAACGATTAGGATACTTTAATGATATATTTTACCAGACAAAGCATCTTGATTCAATTTTAAGAATATAGTCAAATAAGTCACGCTACACGTGGACAGATGAAATTGATTGAAGACATGCGAGGAGTGGCCCAGGATGTATTAGCAGTTTGAAATATGACGAATACTTCCGATGAATAAACAACCAAACACAATCTAAGAAAACGGGAACTACCAGGGATTAAAAGTAATAACATGTATCTTGACATATATTTGAGTTCACCAATCCTGGAATATATTATTGATCAATTAGTACTATGTTTTAGCTCTAGAAATTTTCGTTTCGAATTCAGTCGATGATTTCATGTGTTCACATACGAAATTAATCTTATTGCAATTTTTTTTTTTGTAAATATTCAAGAGTTGGAAACCAAGTGGTGAACCCTGGTAACAATCCGATTTGTAAATTTAAGAAAAATTACAAATTTTAAAATGAATTTCTTTAATAATATAGTTTGATGCTCGCATCAAGTTCCTGACATTAAAATTTCCAAGACATAAATCTAGGATATCAAGCGTCATCTGAAACTGCTTTACATTACTGATGGCGTTAATCTTATCTGACTAATACGTAAATAACAAGGATTCAAATGTTTTCACTAGTAATAGATATATCATGCTTCCGATAAAGGGTAAAAAATAATTTAATGGCAAACCGAGTCACTTGTGAACTATAGTTGATATGCAATTCAAGCTATTTCAATTTATACTTAATACATTTAGTTCATGATATTGAAGCAGTTTCATTTCCAACAGAAATGTTAGAATGCATGAGATGTTAGAGAGAATGAGAGGCAGCCCATAGTAGAGCTGATTGGGAAATCGTAGATTCGTTTACAAATTCCTGTGACTATTAAACAAAATATGCGAGTAAAAAATTATGAATTCATTCGGAAGTTCCGAGGGTTAAGCCAGTTGGTGCAACAAACACAAGCAATCGAAGCATATATGAACAGTTTAGAAATCATCCATTAGACTAGTGCTCCTGCAGGAATGTCTTGCCAGATTTATACCAAAATAAGCTGATTTACACGTGAAACGTTTTACATGAAAATCAAATTACGATTCTACTATATTTGCAAATAACTGCGTGTGTGTGCGCACACGCATGTCTGTGTGTATGTTTGTGTGTCTTTGCGTTTGGATTGGTGTGTGTATGTTTTCTAATAGCTCATAAATAATTTTATTAAAAGTATTAGAATGCATACATCCTTTCCTTGATCTCTATCACACTTGAATATCCTTCATCGATAGCCCTCGACTCAACCTAGACAGATATGCATGCGCATTCTCCAATAGAATCTTTCAATACTTAATAATGAAGTTTTACTTGATTGTATTCAAAAGTTGCTTACTGCATAATTGATTGTTTTTTTGCTATTTTTAAAATGGAATTTTTCTACTTCTCTTCAACTTAAACATTCAATAAGAATGTTTTTGAAATTTCACCTACTTTTGAATACTTTTAACATGATTCGAAAGATGTTATTATTGGGTTATCCATGTAAGAGATCACACTTGAACATACCACAAAAAATTGAGCTACCGTCTGCTACACATTTTAGATTTTCAAAAAATGCTGATTAGCTGCATATATGTTTTCATTTAGAAAGATATCTTCCGAAACCGTTCTTCATTTAGTTTAGATACATATTTCTTTCATCCCCGCATTATTTTGAATATCACCATATATCCAGTTATACTTATTTTATCTTTCTCATAACGACGTTGTTTGTCTGAATCAAAATGTTTCTGTCTATAGAGGAAACAGTATACGCAGACAAGATAAAATGATATTGAAAAAAACATTAAAGCATTTATAGCTAACTGGCATTTAATAGTCTCTCTGTCAGTGACATAAGTTTACATCGAAAAAGAGTGGCTGAGACGCTACAGGACTATGACAATTCATTCCATGTTCTGTAAGAGTATTTATTGTATAGTACATACATTCATACTCTGGATGACCTATCCGATAGGTTGCAAGCAGGCATAATTCAAAGAGCATGAAAGCTCTAGTAATCTCATGTATGTTTTCACAAACACACACACACACACACACACACAAATACACTCACACACGCATGCGCACGCATTTATATATATATATGTATGTATATGTCTAATAATATATAGATATATGCATATATACATACATATATATGTATATATACATACATATATGGGTACAGAACATAAAAAAAACGTTAAACACAATGAGAAACGAAAACATAGAAAACGATCTTTTTTTTTTTGGAACAACGAAAAAAACAGAGAAACGAGACATGCAACATAAAGAATATACCCCCTCTTCATTTGTCCCTGTTTTATCTACTCTGCGCTTCGAAGGTAAGGACAATACGCGACTTTGATGAAGCAGTCCTTCGCGCAAAGCAAATAAAATAAAACTTGGGATTTTTTGGCAGTGAGTGAAAGTGTTAACAAGAACAGAACAGTGAGAACAAGACAAGTAAAAACAAATGCCCTCACCGTTTGTGGTATGAGTTGGGGTTGTGGCCACGCATCAATTGAACCAGCTCATACAGAGAAACAGATATAGGTCCTGCAGATCAGTATGACTGAAAGAGTCTGTGTTTCCACAACGATCTGTTATAGCCATGCAAGCTACCATGGAGTATACTCTATCGCTGATAGCGCTAATATTTAAATATTGCAAGATACGCAATAAGGATATTTTTTTTTAATCGTATATTGTAGACATGTAAATGAGTGAAAGACTTGTGTGCATAACGTTGTGTGCATAAGAAGAGTGGAATTTTATATTTTTTGGAGATGACCCCCACCCACCGTAAAAAAAAAGAGAAATATAGGTTGATATGGAATCAATTCTTATACATAAGAGGTATATAGTTTTAAATATTATTTTTATTGCATTCTATGCTGGTATTATCTATGACCAGTGTTTCCACAATCATCAGCTCTTTCTAATGCATATTAGTTACTTTAGTAGAATAACACAAAATAAGTACGATACAGACAGGTAAACTACATGCATAATTAAATCAAGGGATAAAATCTCATTTTGATTGCAAAAGTAAGTGTTGATTGAATAAATTATGGTGCGTCTGTACATACTGGAAAACGAATGGAATTTTCTATGAAACAGCCACTGATTACTGACATTGAATCATAGAAGACTCATCTAAAATATTGTAGATTTTCTGACGAAGACAGTACTTAAAAAAAAAAAAGAACTGAATTTCTCATATATTCAATATTAAAAATGATGTTTTGTGGAATAAATGTTGCTTCTCCACATATATTACTTTGTGTGGTTTTTATTAGTTAGGAAGGAATTTTAAAATATATAGCACATTCTAAGGGGAAAAACATAAACGAATTCAATTTATTGTTTATTACGCTCTCATAAAAGAATGAAAAGAAAAGATAACAGGATATTTGCCAATGTAGCCTTTAGCAACAAAACGTAGTTATTGGCTTAAATTTTTACGGAGATAAATTTAGAATGGTAAGTTTGATGCAAAGCGAAAAAAAAACACTTATGAAACATTTTTGAGTTTTAATATCGCATACCATAAAACAAACATATAATACAAATTCGAGATATTGTTTTTAACAGGTTTTATGTCCAAAGAGGTGAAACTATACTGGAAGTTTTCAGGCGGAAATATCATGCTTCATAGAAAGTAGAATAAATTAAGTATATCAGACGCGTTTATCATCTGATTTCTTTAGTCGGTTTGTTGGCCTATATTCGAAAGCAGGTAAAAATAACGAAATGTAGTATGTTTCCAAACAGATTTTGGTCAAAATTTTCCAGCGTTAGAAGTAGAGAATAATGAAGGAAAGATTCGTTGGCTTTCATAGCATAGAGAAAATATGTCCGGCATACTTACCTAAAAAAAAAAAATTATTTAATAGCAGCAAAATGCTTCAGAAAAAGGAAAAGATTTTAAAGCTTAGATAAATTTTAAGTGCTGAATGGGACACTACGAAATGTGAACAAAGTACAAATGTTTAATACTGTTATAACTGAAGTGTGTTACTTCAATTTCAGCCCTTCAGTATAGTAATGTAAACATATACAAAACATGCGTGTATTGTATATAGTCATGCGTAGATATATTTTATTCAGTTATTTATTTGCTTGTATTAGTCCACAAAAATATTATAGTCAGTAAGAGTATTTTGGTAATGTGCATATATTATATGTGTGTTTGTGTGTGTGTGTGTATGTGTGTGTGTGTGTGTATCTACGTATGTATTTGTGTATGTATGTATGCATGCATGTATGTATAGTTGTACGTATGTAACAGATACGACATTTCTTAGTTTCATAAAATTCTATGGCATTATTAGTCTTCTGTATGAAGTCGAGATTCGTAGCAACTGCCTATGGTGTAAGAAAAGCAAAGATCACGCAGAATATGCATATATAATATATATATATATATATATATATATATATATATATATATATATATATATATATATATATATATATATATATGTGTGTGTGTGTGTATATATATGTATGTATATATATATATATATATATATATATATATATATATATATATATATATATGTGTGTGTGTGTGTGTGTGTGTGTGTAAGTATATATATATACAGTTAGCTAGCTAGACAGACAGACAGACAGACAGACAGCTAGATAGATAGATAGATAGATAGATAGATAAGTTGGTAAGCAGGTTGATAAATATATATGGGTCAATCAATCCATAATCCAGTTGTTTCATTTGTATAAACTAAAAGTTGGAGTGGGATGGGATAAACTATCTCCATCAACTTGCTATAAATGCAGGCAGTAATTTTAACTTGTATTCATTCTTAGTGTAAGTTTTGAAGAGTGCAGTTCGATATTTACAGTTATTTTTTTTTTTTTCGAAGCTATAATGGAAGTGACATAAGAGCATGTTCGGCATATTTTGCTTTATGAATTCAATAAAGGCAACAATGCAACGGAAAGTGCGAATAACACTAATGCATTATATAGGGATAGGACAATAAGCGTAAGCCAGTGTTAAAGGTTGGTTACAGAAATTCCGAGTCGGAAACTACAACCTAGAAGACGAGCCCCGTCTTGTAAGATCTGTAGAGCTCGACGAGGTCGTCCTGCAAATTCTGATGGAACAAAAATCCTATGGTAACTATTGAGGAACTAACAGAGAAGCTTGGATTTGATTATTCAACCATTCATCAACTTAACGAGGAAACTTGGTTGACTGATGTTGCTTTTTTACCTTATATTCTTGCACGTTTTTTTCCCTTTACTAGCTAATCACACTTTCATTTTATATGTTTCCTTTTCCTTATTCTACAGATATTATCTCCCTAATCGACGTTTTATGCCATAAATTTGACAGATACTTATTGCTATTTGATGTGTTTAATTGTAAAACCTTGACAATTTCCTTTGTACTAAATGTTTCTTAAACGGACAGATTTTTATACTTATCTTATTTTATGGATTTTTAAATTTAAGATACGTTTTTGGAAGTTACCGGACCTGTAGAGTGTCTTCATATTGAGTGGTATTTATCTTGATCGATTCATTGTAGATTGACCAGATATTTCCCAGTGTTATGTGGCCATGAAACGCGCGTAGTCATTCTCCCACTTCGTTTCTCAAACGTAACCGATTTTAATTCTTAGTCCAATATTTCATAGATTTTATGTATTACAAATTCTCCCTTGGATTGTTTAGATTTATAAACTAGTTTTGTATAGTACACTTTTCTTGATGGTGTCTGATCTCCTTTTTCGTGCGAGTTGCACCATGGTGGTTCTTCTCTAAATTATTAAAATATTTTTCCATATACAACTCAATTTGATATTATCAAATTGTATTTCCTTGTAAGTTCGGGTCTTCTAATTCCCTAACATTATAATATATATATATATATATATATATATATATATATATATATATATATATATATATATATATATATATATATATATATATATATATATATATATATGTATATATATATATATATGTATATATATATATATATATATATATATATATATATATATATATATATATATATATATATATATATATATATATATATATATATATATATGTATATATATATATATATATATATATATATATATATATATATATATATATATATATATATATGTATGTATGTATGTATGTATGTATGTAATTTAAATGATAAGGCTGATAAATTGGATATTGACTTAATTAACACCAATTTAAAACCAGTGGCTTAGCATAAAGAAAATTCTGAAAATTCACAATAATCATATTACATACATAAAAGATGGGACGACCACTAAGTGGACATCCATTATGCTAGAAATAGACCAGCTACGGTCAAACCACAAAAGAAAAGAATGTTCTCCAGGGAAATTCAGCACACACTAGAGCATGAACGGGCAAGACAAATGAAAATGTACAAAATAAAGAATTAAACGTAGACCATGGTTTCATGATTAACGAATTAACGTAATTTTTACTCACGTAAACACACACCTTCTTATTTGTATGTAATATAATTTTTCTGAATTTTCAGAATTTTCTTTATGCTAGGTCACTAGTTTTAAATTGATGTTAATTACATTAATATCCAATTTATCACTCTTATAATTTAAATTTTAAATAATTATGTTCTCTTACTGGCGACGGTTACTGCAGTGAATTATCCTCTGCAGAATTGTTTCCATTATTTAGTGCGCCAGAGCAGGGACCTTTGAAAATAACCTCAATGTAATCGGTAGAACAGTACGCACGGCTAATTTTATGTAGCCAACTAGTGTATTGTTCTGAAAATTATATTGAATTTGAACGGTCGTACTGAAGAGCCACGGATGCGTTTATGTGAGTAAAAATTACGTTAATGCATTAATGGTGAAACCATGGTCTACGATTAATTCTTTATTTTGTATATTTTCCTTTGTGTTGCCCGCTCCTATCCTAGTATGTGTTGAATTTCCCTGGAGAACATTCTTTTCTTTTGTTGTTTGACCGTAGCTGATCTATTTCTAGCATAATGGATGTCCACTTAGTGGTCAACCCTTATATATATATATATATATATATATATATATATATATATATATATATATATATATATATATATATATATATATATAGATATATATATATATATATGTATATATAGGGTTATTAGTCTTTCCATAGGATTATTAGACCGGTCATCGTATGGAAACTTATGAGACTGAGAAATGTAATCTTAGCCATTAATATACTCACTCAAACACAAATATATAAATAGATGTATATGTGTGCGTTTGAAGTAAATGTGTGTCTGTATTTACGTGATTATTTGTTTGTTGATATATCTAGCAACACTACATACACATACGCAGTAAGCCGGATATATGTGATTACGTGAACATCTTGAAATAGCAGCTAATACTGTGTCAAGAAAGCCACATTGAACAGTATATCATAAGTTCCCGGAATAGAAATGAAAAATGATGATCGTAAATATAAACGATCAGAAATGATAAACAGAGTATGAACATATATACACACACTCACAGATGCGCAAACACGGGCACACACATGAACGCACGCGCACGCGCACGCGCACGCGCACGCGCACGCGCGCACACGCACACCCACATACACACACAAATATATGCAGAGAATGAGATTACGCGAATTCTTACGGTATTTTTAAACATTATTTTCGTAATTAAATACACAGTCATGGAAGGTAACCCATGTAAGGATATATGTGTCGTCTGTACATGCGTGCGTGCGTGTGTGTGTGTCTGAGTGTTGTTGCGTGTGTTTGTGTGTGTGTATTGTGATATGAGGATTCAGAGAATAGTGTGTCAATCACAGAATGATTTCTGATTGTTGAATTGTTAGTGTAACCCTCATCTTCTAATGATCTGATGACCTAGCTTTTATTTATATGCATTCATTTGTGAATATACAATTGCACTGAATAATTCTGAGTATGCATCTTAATACAAACATGCAATCATAATTTCTTCCACATTGAAATTAATACTACATGAAGAAGATTGTGAATTAACAGTCATAATAAGGATATCAGGTGATTAAATAAATATTCACCTCTCATACCTCCTGACTTTTATCGTCATTTATATATCTATCCATCTATTTATCTCTCTCTATATATACATATATATATACATCGGTCAGAAGAGGGTTAGTGAGATATAGAATAGTGTGTGTATATATGTTGACTACACGCGATCTCATCAATGTATATTCATATGCATTTACACTTACATTCTTTGGTTTTGTTTAACCGCCCATTGTGCTGTTGATAATAACATTTCATTTTAATTGTAATTCTTAATCTTGAGATAATTTGTCGTTTCATCTTGACCTACAGATTTTCACTGTTCTACTTTACTTGTCTTCAGAACTTTTTTCATTTTCTTTTCTTCTTCTTCATATAAATCTTTCTTGTACTGTAGTTCATTTACAATCTGAACTATATTAAATTATGTATATCAATTTTAATGTTTGTTGTTCGTTGTTTCAATCATCTTTATAGTTTGATTAATATTATTCACATTTATTTTCATAGTAATCAATGCTTCAATATGTTTCAATTTCAAAATCTCCATCCACTTGAGGTTGTTTTCCAATTATTCATTTTGAATTATTGTTAATTTCTTTTCATAAGAAACATTACTTTTTTATATTTGTTATTACTTTTCTATTGTTCTTCTATTGTTGTGTACATTCTTATGAGAAATAACATGGATGTTAATCGATTATGTATTGCTTTACACTTCCAACTGAACAATGACTAATGATATTTTTATAGCACAAAGAAAGATTCAAGGTAATGGTATTTTATTTTATTATTTATTTTGCTTATTGGTCGCTTTATGTTAATAATTCATTCACCCATCTTATATATTCAGTATAATATTTATTGTACTATTTATTTATATCTAGCTAGTGTGGATAAAGTAATATAAGATATATGAAATTCATGCATTAAGAAAAAAGAAAGTGCTGCTTTTATTAGTTTTAATTTCTTAGTCTACACATAAAAACAAGCAAAAACGTATGCACGATGAACAGCTGAAGAATATTTTCTAAACACATGTATGCCTTCCCTGGAGTATTAAACCGAACGTAATTGTTAATTTTTTTCGTGCCAATTTACAAAATGTCATTATACAAGAAATAATCTTGAGTGAAACTCATTCCTATAGTGTGGCGTGGCTGTGTGATGTGAAGCTTACTTCCAAACCACATGGCTGCGATTTCAGTTTTCGGTCCTACTGCGTGACACCTTAGGCATGTGTCTTCTACTATAGCCTCGGGACGACCAAAGCCTTGTGAATGGATTTGGTAGACGGAAACTGAAAGAATACATTCCAATAATAATGAGAACATCGCAAACAGTCTTTCATATCTATGGGAGTAATTATAAATGTAAAGGAATCGTAGCGAAAGTGTAGTGACCCTAATCACAGGGAAACAGTGTGAAGTATTTTTCGCATAAGTCAAATCTACTGCCTACGAGCATAGTAAATATTTATCAAAACTGCACTGTCGTCAGCTGCTTATAACAACCTACTGTAACTTTTCGAGTGTACTAAATTTTTTCAGTGAGTAGTGTATCGGCAATGGACACAGCGCTTCACTGATTGTAGTACGGGTGAGTGAAACACATTATCAGATATTGCAAATGCGCCTATCAATACTGATTCTTAAATTACAATGTTAGAATTTACGACTCGATTTTGAGTCTTCCCACTAATGACCATTAGGCGTTTTAGAATGTAACATTAACTCATTTAAGCTTCTTAATATATCTGTCATTTCTCTTTCCTTGAAACAAACGGGTGCTTAGCTCTGCATACTGTCTCCAATATTTTACACTAGTATGTGTATGCGTCCTCGTTGAATGAATTGTACACAAAGGATTTCAGAATTAAATTTATATATAAAGTAAAAGGGCTATGGAAATATGAAATGTGTCACTGAAAACATTGAGTTCTTAATTTCAAAGAAAACATTGCATTTTGCAAGCAAAATATCTTGCCACCAAATACTGGACTATGTGCTTTCCTGGGAAGAGGAAATATTCTTTTTTTTTTTTTTTTTTTACCCTGAAACACATTCAGTCAGCTGAGTATATTACCAGTTGTCACTTCATTACTCATAGATCAATGAAATTCAGCTAGACATATTTGAAACAGGACATTTAAAAGGAAACAAAGAGGAAATATTCAGTACTACAGTAATCCCTCGCCATACCGCTGTTTATTGTTTAAGCTTATGTCGATTCCTCAGTGGTGTTGTTGTGCATTTATCATAAAATAAATATATACAAATTATACAAATAATTTTTTTTAAATGTATACAGTACAGTTTCTCCTTCAAGGATTTTCATCTACCGTAGGAGTTTTGGAACGTAACAGCCGCGATAGTCGAGAGGTAACTGTAATTAGATTTGGATGTATGGCGTTAGATATAATTATTAGCCCGATATTTACCACCTCGAAATTCAAGTGATGTTAACACTTCCTTAGATTCGTTGCTATTAGATTCTTTGCTATTTCAGTTCTCTTCTTCGACATGATATGATGTTTATATTTATATAAATGAGACACTGAACTCCTTGTAAAGTTGTATTGTTATAATCATTATACAATTTGGGTTACTTTTTAGAATTAGTAATATATTTCATTAGTATATATACATGTAGACACATTGGCCGCTATGCTATTCCTTCTAAAAAATTCTGCCCTGTTTGAATTTGGTTTTCACATTTGCGACATGAAATTCGTAACTTCAAGGTAATGTCATTATATCAACTATGCATACATATCTAAATTTCTTTGTAGAACAAATTTTTTGTTAGTACTAATTTTATCATTATATCATGAAAAATCTCAGCTTTATTTTGATGGGTGCGATGGAAAGTGACACTTACCCTCAACCTACCGACTAAGATGACACTTGCTTACTAATCACATTTCAAGAATACTGCGGAGAATTCTTGCAATACCAAGCAATGACGATATATGCTGGTGTTCTATCTGTACATTCGTTCCAATCTTTTTAATTGACGTTTGTCTTTGGGTAATTGATACTTCAAAAGTGCATCAGTCATTATTAACATCGTTCCACTTCCCTCATTGCCCACGATCTGTGCTTTCCCAAGTCATCATAGTTGTTCACTTTTCTATTGTTATTACTATTAATTTTATTATTATTACTATTATTATTAAGGCGGTGAGAAGCGTTAGCATGCTGGCAAAAATGCTTTATGTTCTGAATTCAAAATCTGTCGAAGTCTGCTTTGTCTTTCATCTTTCGAGTCAATAAAATAAGTATTGGTTGAGCACTGGGATCGATGTTATCGTCTACCACTTCAACAATTCCGACCTTGTATTAATTGTTATTCTTATCATAACTAATTGTTACTAATTGTTATTCTTATCATAACTCCTGCTGCGATACAATTACCACTGTTAATATGAAGTGTTCAGAGTAATATATGTGCAGAATCTGCTGAGCGTTAGGCAAAATACAATGCTGTTATATTAAGTTTCTTTACTTTACATTTTCACTTCAACTTCATTCGTGGCCAACTTTAACTTTCAGTTGTGTTCTCCATTATATAATGTAACGGTGAACTACTGAGATCGACTTATTTCGCTGAATCCTCAACTGATCTTATGCTAATGCCAGGAATAATTTTTCTAGAGCATTAATGAACGTTTCCAGTAGAACCAGGAGATTAGTTTTCGAATTGACTATAGTGAAAACGCTCATTTGGATAGAGCTTGCTCTCTGTACTTTTTCACTCTTTTACTGGTCTCAGTCATTAGATTATGACCATGACGTAGTGACATATTGTTGGGTTAGTCGAAGAAATTAACCATACTAATTAATTTATTACTGATACTGAAACTATCAGTCTCTTTTTTGTAGAAAATGTTATTACGGAAGCGTAAACATGGCAGCACCGATTGTCAAGCGTCGCGGAAATATACACAAATAAAAAGACCGACACAAACACAGATGCGCGTGCGCACGCACACACATCAAACACACGCACATATGTGCATATGTATGTACACACAAGCACTGGGATCCACACAGTTTCTGTCCACCGAATTCACTCACATGGCATTGGTTGGACTAGGGCTACAGCACACGTTACGGTGCAGTGGAGAGGAACTGATCCCAAAACTTTATAGCCACCGAGTAGACTTCTTAATCTCACTGCTATGTCTCTGCCAGTATGGGCTAATACCTGAAACTGATTTGCCCTAAACTGCATGTGATATTATTCAGCATTTGACCCCAAGAATAGGTTTGGCGGAAATTTCAAAAATGGGACGGGCTTCCATACAGTTTTCTATTTCACCAATTAGGCCTTGTGCGGAACGACGTAATGCAAAATACAGTCTCATTGGATTGAATGCAGTGCATCATGATTACGAATCAATCTTCTTAACCAATCAGCCATTCCTCGGCCAGATATTTGCATACACCTACAATAGAAATACACATAATTATAGATAAAAAAGACGAACACAAGTATGTATACGTATGCGTGTAGATCTTTGTATATGCGTGAGTGAGTGATTAATTTCATCCCTAAAGGTTAATTATTAGGCCATATAAAGGGCAAATATATGACTGACGATCAATATCATTTGGCCACAAATAAACATTTAAAATTATTCTTGAATTGTAAATCAATATATTTTCCAAGAAATATAAAGGGATATATTTTCACGGTTTTAATACAAGTAACAAGTTTAAACGTTGGAAATGAGAAATGATGCTTTTGACGTTTTGGTGTTGTATTTGTTTTCATACAGAACAATAATAAGCTTGTAGAATATGAATTTAACGTTCTGTATTAAATGAACGTCCTATAAAAATGATAGATTTTTTACAGAGATTATAAATAGATAAAAATAAATACAAAGTATTTTTAGACCTCTTTTTCATCGATTATATGCCAATTAATATTTATAAGGTTTTTGTTAAGTTTTTTAAAAGACTTCAGCTTGGAGGGTCATTTTAATTATATGCTTATTTATTTTGTTACATTTTATTTGTCCCATGAAATAAATACGACTAAGTGATAAAAACCACTTAGCATAGATTAGCATATAAAGTAGGAATAATTTCTATTTTGAACGCAGTTCCAGTTATATAGACCAATTATTTTCTTTCCGCTAGCTCCTATTCATTTTGCTTTTCGCTTTCCCTGTTTAGCCTGCAGTCAAATTTTGGTGTGAATTGATGTTTTTATATCCATATATAACTTATGTTTAATGAAATCGCCCGCGGTTAAAATGTCGATGAATTATAGTTTTAACGCTTCATCTCGAA